>NC_133023.1:88595634-88898664 GCF_048564905.1 Vicugna pacos
TGAGGACTCAGATTACTGTGTAGGGTCCTTTCATTTCAACCTGCAGAACTTTCTTTAGTATTTCTTGTGGGGCAGAGTTGCTAGTGATGTGTTCTGTAAGTTTTTGAATATCTGAGAATGATTTCATTTTTCTTTATTATATGAAGGATACTTTTACTGGATATATAATCCTTTTAAAAAATTGTGGTAAGAACATTTAACATGAGATCTACCCTCTTAACAACTGTTTAGGTGTACAACACAATAGGCACAGTGTTGTACAGCAGACACCTAGAACTTAGTCATCTTGCATAACTGAAACTGTATACCAGTTGAGTAACAACTGTTTCTAACTTCCCCCAGCCCCTGGCAATCACCATTCTACTCTCTGCTTCTATGAGTTTGATTATTTAGGTACTGCATGATTCTACTTATAGAAGATATTTGTCTTTCTGTGACTAGATGATTTCACTTAGGATAATGTCCTCAAAGTCCATCCATGCTTTTGCATATTGAAGAATTTTCTTCTTTTTTAAGCATGCATAATAGTCTACCACATATCTACCAGTCTCTCTTGAAATTCCCACTTTGCTAATGCATTATTTTATTGATGTGTTGAGCATTTTTATGATGGTTATTTTGAATATTCTGTGGGATAGTTCCTGTATCTCTGTCTCATTAGGGTTGTTTTTATCTTGTTCCTTTGTTTGGATCATGTTTTCCTATTTCTCCATTTCCTTAAGTCTCTATGTTGGTATCTACACACTGGGAAAAAACACCACCTCTCCCAGTCTTCGTGGATCAGTCTTGTATAGAAGAAGGGCTTTACCAATCCACCTGGCCAGAGATTCCATAGGTCTCTCAAATCTTTTTGCTATTTCAAACTGCTGACTTTATTCTTAGCAGCCTCCAAGGCATCTGGATTATGTAGGGTACCCCAAGATAAGCAAGACATTAGCTAGTCTCTTGGGTATCATCCAGCAGAGTTGGAAGATTGGATCTGCAGTCCAACTCTTTCCAACCTTAGGGAAAAGCTGAAAGCTGGGGTTTTTCACCCACTTGTTCTACCCTGGGTCAGGGGAGAGGTTGTGGCAAGTGCTCTCATGCTACTTCAAAGCACCATGTTTGTTTGCAGTAGTTCCCAGGCATCTGGACTACACTGAGTCCCATCAGTGTACTAAGACCAGCAAAATAGGGATGCATACCCCCTGGGCAGCATGCAGAAAAGTTGGAATATCCATGCATGGTACAGCTCTTTACCTCCCAAGAGGGAAGCTTGGAATTGGGGTTTCTTCCCAATCATATGGTATGATGCTGGGGGTGAGGATTATGATGAGTGGGTATTCTAGATTTTTCTACTGGTTTAGGAGTGGCTGTTTTTGTACTTCTGCAGGATATAGAATCCTCTCAAATAGTTTCTGAATTTCTTACAAAGGTGATTGATGCATTTATTATTGTTGAAGCAGTATGTGTGTGGGGAGAAGGAGAGTTCAGGGTTTCCTGTTTGACCATCTTGCTGATATTACCTGAACATAGAATCCTTGGTTGACATACTTGTCTTTTCAAAACTTTGAATGTTATTCTACTACCTTTTAGTCGCCATGATTTCCAATGAGAAGTTGGCTATTAATCTATTGATATCTCATATATGCTGGGTCATTTTTTCTTGCTATTTTCAAGATTGTTTTGATTTTGGGAGTTCCAGTTGTGAATATCTTTGATTTTATATTATTTGAAATTTGGTGAGCATCTCAGATGTGTATGTTAATTTTTAAAATGAAGTTTGTGTAATTTTAGACCATTGTTTCTAAAATATTTGTTTTGCTCCTTTCTCCTCTCCTGGGAGTCACACTGTGCATATGTAAGTATTCTTGATTGTTACCTACACATCTCTGAGACTTTGTTCACTTTTCTTCATTCTTTTTGCTTTCTTTACCTCAGATTGGATTTTCTTTATTGATCTATATTCAAGTTCACTGATTCTTTCTTCTGACAGCTCAAATCTGCTGTTAAATTCTGCTAGTGAATTTTTCATCCGAAGTATTGTACATTTCAACTATAGAATTTCTATTTGGTTTGTTATAATAATTTCTTTTTATTAATATTTTCTGTTAGGTGATGAATCAGTCTTATAATTTCTCTAATTCTTTAGACATGCTTTCTTTTAGTTCTTTGAAAAAAATATATAGACTTTAGCAGTATACTTTTGTCTTATTTAATCATTTCTCAGATTTTAATATGCACATTTTACTTGATATAATCTACATAGTTTTAATATTGAATTACTTCAAAGAACATACAGGAATCTTGCATGAGTATATTTCTGTTTAACTCCAATGTTTAGCATGAGTTAGGTATATTAAATATTATGAGTTATAAATCCTTAGTACAGTGTTAAAATTTTTTCATTAAACACTCTTGCCTTTTATTGAATTAATATAAAAAAGAAAAAAGTCTATTTATTACATTGTATTATTAATACACGTATTTGCCGTTTTCAGTGACCTTCATCCATGTAGATCTGAGTTGCCACCTAGTGTCATGGCATTTCCCTTCAGCCTGAGAAACTTCCTTTAGTATTTACTATAATGTTGGTCTGCTGGTTACAAATTCTGTTTTTGTTTGTCTGATTGTGTCTTTTTTGCCTACCTTTTTGAAGAGTTATTTTTCTGTGTGTATGTAGGACTATTGGTTGAGAGGTTTTTTTCTTTCATCCTTTGAATATGTCTTTCCTATGTCTTCTGTTCTCCATTATTTGTGATAAGAAGTCACATTTCAATCATGCTGTTTTCTCCTTTTTTGTAATTTATTTCCTCCCAAGTGCTTTTAGGATGTTCTTTTTATCTTTAGATTTCAGCAATTTGACTATGATGTGTCTGGGAGCAGTTATTATGCTTTTTAGCTCTAGTGATTTTATTTTTGATACTTTGTTTCTCTGCTGAGATTTCCTATCTGTTCACTCACTAAGATGACTTTTACTTCTTAAAAAATATGGGTTTAGTTTGGATTTTGTTCAGAGTTAGTTGCTATTGAGTTTCCTATCTCTGAAAATAGATCAAACTTTGTATTTCTTTTAAAGCATAGTAATTTATGGAATCTGGATAGCTTAGACACATTTTAGTGACTCTAAGTTCTGCTTTATTCTTCTGGGGAATTTTTGTTGTTATTGTTCTTGGAGGCAGTTAGCTTGAACCAAATATTTAACTCTGTCCACTCTATAGTGGGCAGAAGCTGATATCTCTTCTCAGTTCTTACAGCTTTCACCTGCTGTTTTTTTTTTTATTATTATTTTTTTATGTGGCTCCATGGGTTTTCTCCTGTAACTGTAGTATGCTGCTAAACCAAAAATTTGAACTGGGTTTATAGGCAGATATTGGCATTAATCCTCTCTATGGTTTCCTTGCTTCTTGGAATTCTCCTCTAGATTTCCAACTGGTTGGCCATCATTGGGCTCTATCATCTAATACCTTCAGCTAGTAAGACTTAATTTTTCTGCTTTCTAAGGTGGTCTTTATTGGGGAATACTTAAAATAGAAGCAACCTCAAAAAACTCATCTAGTGCAGCTCTGTCTTTTGAATCAAAATTCCTCTTTGGTCCCAGTTTTTTTTATTGTTGTTGTTGTTGTTGTTGTTCATTTCTTTTGCTGTGTCACCTGTGCTCTTCCTTACACATGTGTAGCTCAGTGGACAGGACTAGAGTTTACACTCAGACTTTGGGTCTCATTTTTTCTCATGTCTTTTGCTTCCAGAATTTCTGCCTTAGATTTCTGGCTGCTTTTTTCTAGGACTAAGCTCTGCTATATTCTGTGTCAAACTGGTAAAGCTACCATTTTCTGCTCATCATGGCTTTGTGGTTTGGGGAACTCCCTCAGAAAAGGAAAGTACAAACTTACATTTCTTGCCGCTTGCACATAAGTTTTTCAGGAAGAAACTCTCCTCTGACTTTGCTGTATTTCGAGGTGCTTTCCAGCACCTTTAAAAGTAGCTGCTTTTTATTATTAATCTAAGTTTTGTAAATGTTATCTGCACACAATCACTTCACTCTCCTATCATGGAAATTCTCTCCGAGAAATGTTTCAGAAAAAGTATGTATACAATTTCACGTTAACACTATATAAATCAGTGAAATTTGAATAGTAAAGTAACTTATGACAAATCATATCAATGCATTATTATGCAGTTAATGAAATGATAATTATGAAGTCTGCAGCAACAAAAATGTATACTGTATAATATTAGTGGATTAGAGAAAAATATAGAATTATGTCTTCATGCAGACATGTTGACAATACGTAGTAGAGCATGTGGAAAGTGGAATCATTTATTTTGAGTGTAGGATTATGAGAAGCATCTTATTCAGTTGTTCCTTCAACAAATACAGTGACTAGGATGAATACCGCTGTACATAAATAGCTGAAACAAAAATATTACCATTCTCATGGAACTTAAAATCTTTCAGTAATGCATATACAAAAAAATTGTTAAAATGGACAAAATTTGTAAATGTGTAAGCTGTGTGTTATATATTGGGAATAGAAAGAAACAGATCTTAAGTATTTAACTCATCTTTTTTTCTATGTGAAACTATTACATTTCTTATTCAAATAGTAGTATATGCTCATTTTAGAAAAACAGATACATATTTGCAGAGTAAATGTAACTTTAACTGATTTTTCAGGGAAGATTAGACTATCAAGTTGGCTCTGAGAAAACAGAAACCAGTTTGGATCCTTATTTGTGTATTTTATTAAATATTTATAACAGAACAAAAAACATTTAAGCCTTTGCACTATAGTATGCAGTGTAATATACTACAATCCTGACATTACAAAGCAGACCTCACATTCATGGCTTATGCATTCTAGATTTTTATAACCTAATAGTACTGACTTAAGTGAAATTGACATGAATTGTAGGTTGCAGAAAATACAGTATTTGGCAACCAAAATTTGCATATACAGATTTATATCCATATATATGTCTGTTAAATGTGTCCTTTGATTAAACCTAAGCCTTGATCTATGGCTTCAAAAAGAAAATATCCTGAATAAGTTGATTCTGAAAACATTAACTTAGAAGCAAAATAGAATTCCACATCTTGTATTATAGTTAATAAACATTTTCCTTTATTCCACCTATTTTTTCACGTCATGTTCCTTGAGGGAAAGGGCCATACTGGAGTCATATTCTTATTCTCTACACAGTTTTTGCATGATGCCTTACACATAAAATAGAATATATGTATCTGTTGAAATACAAAGCAGAAAGGATCTTTTTTATTAATTCACTTGAAAATATAACCACAGATATTTAAAACCATTTTAACATCTATCACCATCTTTTTCTTCTCCCCTTCTTCACCTCTGTCCCTCTTTTAAAATACAGCCAAATGCCTTATATTGCAAGCTGTACATATGCAGTGATAATAAGGAGATATTAGTGTGGCTGACACTGAAAGAAGCAATGAGGGCATGTGTGAAATAAATCCAAAGTTAATAGATTCTTAAATGAATTCAATACATCTTTCAAGGCTGCTTAAAGGGAAAATCCATCCATAGCTATTTATGCATTTGTACAGCAACAATTACTTTGATAGAGGAAAGGCTTTTTAAAATTATTCTAGGCTAAGAACAGGCCAGACCAGTTGGCTTTGAGAACAAAAAATAAAGCCTAGGCTTTTTAGTCTCTCACAAATGATTTAGTTTAAACTCAACCTTGAATGATTTCTGTAGCATAATTCATGTTGGGTATGAGTGATAAATGATTGTAAGTTAATAAATATTTACTAAGCCCTAATATGTACGAAGTTTGGTGATAGTTAGGTGCTGAGGTTTCAGTGGTGAAATAAACAGTCTCTGCTATCATGACACTTAAATTCTAGCTGTCATAACTGGTCTCATAATTAACTTTGGTCCTAATGATCGATAAAATATTGCCCTTAATTGTTGCATAATTAGCATAGAATCAGCAATAAGTAACAATTACTTCATTCACAATGTTTTCCTGCAAAAATCCAAAGAGGTGAGCTCAACTGAAAAGTATATTTAGAATAATTATTCTGCTAATTTAATATTAATAATAGCTGATATGTAATGATTGCCTACCACTTTCCATATAGTGCTCCAAGCCATTGACAGGCATTAACTTATTTAATTCTCATAATAACACTGGGAGGCATTATAAGATTATCTCCACTTTACAAATGAGGAAACTGAGGTTAGTAAGTTGTCCAAAGTCATTCAGCTGGAAAACAACAGATCTATGGAATCCCTAGAAGTCTAGCTCCAAGGTCAGTGCCTTCAGTCCCTCTGCAACTCACCAATTGTCTAGGATTTGGGACAGAGTCACACTGAAGACAACATGAAGGTTATTTTCCAGAAGCATCAAGGGCCATTTAAAAACATTTAAATTTTAGGAGAAACCAAATTCAAGTGCATGTCTCTGTGTATTTGTGTGTGAAGGATCAAAAGAAAACTATTATACTTTTAATAAATTCACTTTTTTGTTGAGGTTTATGTGAAATTCATTACCAATGGCATTGCCAATTTATATTATTCCTCTGGTTAAAAAAAACTCAGAATGTTGCACTGATCCTATCATTAGTTGTATATCTAAACACGTATTTCTGATTTGCTCTGTAGATGTGTTGTTGAGTATCCTGTATACCAGAGGCTGGGGATATAAGGAGTTTAGAGGCAAGGGAAGGATAAAAGGAAATAGATAAGTAAAATGCAGTTCAGTGAGTCCTAAGGAGAGCTCAGTAGCTGTTCTGTTGGAGCATAATTGCTTCATGATTATTATTGTTTTTTTTAATATACTTTAAAATTTTAGAACAGTTTTAAATTTACAGAATTATTGCAAAGATGGTACGGAGACTTCCCTTAGGCCCACACCCAGTTTGCTCTGTTAATATTGTACCTTAGTACAGTACATTGGTCACATTTAATGAACCAATACTGATTATATTATTATTACCTAAACTATATAGTTCATTCAGAATTCCTCAGTTATTTCCCTCATTTTTTTCTCCTCCAGGATTCCATCCAGGATAGCACATTACATTTAAAAATGATGTTACCTTAGGTTCCTTTTAGTTGTGAGAGTTTCTCAGACTTGCCTTGTTTTTGATGACCTTGACAGTTTTGAGGATTACTAATCAGGTATTTTGTAGACTATCTCTCAATTAAGATTAGATGGGAGTTACTGGTTTTTGGAAGGAAGATAATAGAGGTTAAATGTGACTTTTATCACATCACATCAAGGGTACATACCATCAACATGACTTACCACTGTTGGCCTTAAACTTGATCACCTGGTTAAGGTAGTGTTTGTCAAATTTTTCCACTGTAAAGTTACTCTTTTTCCCCATTTTCAAACAGTACCCTTTAGAAAGAAGTCACTATGAACATTTCACATTTAGGGGTGAAGAGTTGGGCTTCATTTCCTTGAGAGGGGGGTGTCTATGTAGGTTACTTAAAATTCTAAAAGGAGATTTGTCCTTCCAGCTCTCACCCCTGGTTTGTTTATTCAATCATTTATTTGTATATAAGCCTGGTCTCATGGGTATTTATTTTATACTTTAGGTTATACTCCAATATTTTAAAAAATTTTATCTAATATTTAGTTTCTCAAATTCTTCAAGCTATGGCCATTGTGAACTTTTTCAGTTGACTCCTGTATCCCTTTGACATACTCCAGTTATTTTTAAGCAATTGATTTCTCTGTGGCACTACAAGGGAGCCTAACTTCTTAGGCGGCCTGGAAGTTCTTCGGAATGAAATGGAATTTTGATCTGAACTTTAAAAGATTAGTGGGATTTTATGAGATTCAGAAAGGCCCTCCTTGCAAAGGGGGAAGCATGTTCAAAGTCATAAAGGTGTGAAAGAATGTAGTATCTTTAGAAAAGCAATGCTTCTGTGTAACTGCTTGGGAAGGTGAGAAGAATGACTGAAAAGATGTTTTGAAACTGACTTTTGTTAAGGGTCTTCTAATTTAGCCTTTTTCTTGGAATCTCTAGGACTATAAAACAAGAACATAAACAGAGTCAACTGAGAGAAATTATTAGAAATTGATATACACAAGTTAAAGTTAGCTAACAAGCAACACTAAAAGGAGGAAACCATATCTTCACAAGGAAATTTATCTTCTTGCAACTGAGGCCCAAGACTGTCACATTCTGGTAACATCAAAAGTGTAAGAAAAATGAGAGGCTGGGACTTTATAACTGCTAAAACAATATAGAACAAAACTCTCCTCAGATAGCAGCTTTGTGGCACCTACTGTACAGTGTGGTTTTGATTGTGGAACTTCTCATTAGAAGTAGTGATGATCTCAAACTCTCTTGATACATGTGCATATTTCTGAGAGACATACTTGATAAGACCTATTAAGTCATTTCTATAGCTATTTATTTAATAGGTCTTGTATTAGTCTGCTAGGACTGCTATAATAAAATACCATAGATAGGGTGGCTTAATCAACAGACCTTAATTTTTCATGATTCTAGAGGCCAGAAGTCAAGATCACAGTGCCAGCTTTGTGAGAGGGTCCTCTTCCTTGCTTGCAGACAGCTGTCTTCTCATTGTGTCCTTACTTGGCAAAGAGAACACAACCTCTCTCTTCGTCTTCCTGTAAAGCCACTGATCGCGTCATGATAGCCCTGCCTCCATGACCTCATCTAACAATGATTACTTCCCAAAGGCCCTGTCTCCAAGGCTTCAAAATAGAAATTTCAGAGTTGGGGGACATAATTTAGTCTTTGGTAGATGTTTATTCCATATTTTAACATACAGCATTCGTGTAAAAATCAAATTTTACTGACTCTTTCAGTTAGGATTTATTTAAAATATCTTCACTTAAAACATTCTAAAATATATGTGTACTATTGTGTTGACTTGGTTTCAAATAAGATACAATATGATTTCACAAATAAAAGATCTCAACTTTCACCAGAGGCTGGTGAAGTTATATTTTAACAAGAGGGTAGCAGCAACAGAGCTTGCAAACATTTTAAATGCCACTTGTTTTACCAAGGTCTCTGTAAAAAATATATTTGTCAAGCTTTCAAAACAAAATTATTTTGTATTAGAGCTGAAAACTGACTTATTTAGAAACTCATTTAATACAGGTGCATATTCTTTTTAATTACAACAGATGTCATTAATAAGTTTAGTAAGTATGGATGTTCTAATAACTCATGAGAGTGCACGACAGTCCCATCTATCTGTGAATGCCAAAGAAGGAAAACTACAAAGGTAATAGTTTTGTTTCAACTCCCTGTGAGCACATCATCCCCAAATCAGGCAACTGAATGATACCTGCCTATTATTTATATCCTTTTTAATCATACTTTAAAATATTTATATCATACTTGAAAATATACTTTATGCCTTACACTTTTATAGAAAATTCCTAATTGGAAAAGACAACTGCACACTACCATAGTAATTTCCCATAACTCATGTGCTTCTTACACTGTGTAATATACAATTCTTCTCCCTCTTGAACAGGATTAAAGTCATATCTCATGGGTGATTAGATTGCCCCTTTGTACCCTGAGGTTCAAGGAAATAAATGGGAGCAATTCTCCCTTCAATAGACAATGGTGGATAAACAAGCAAATCACAAACACGCTGTAAAAGGTCAGCCGTAATCACCCTGTGTAGCTATGGCACTATCTTAAACATATGCAGAGTAATAAACCTGATTAAGAATACCTATTTTTTTCTTATTATGGTACTTTCCTCTGGATTATAACACTGTGCCCTTGAAATTTTCAAAGAAAATGTTTTATAGATTTTTTTAAAAAGATTATGTTAAAAATAGCAAACTCTCACTCCACCCATCTATGATCCTAATTTGTTTTTAAAGGTTTTCTGTTCCCCTTCTAATGTATGACAGTTTTTGGAGGGAATTGTATTTGTTTGACATATTCTCTTCCCTCATCCAATCCCATACACTATAAAAATAAATATTTTTCAATTAAAGATTACAGTTCATGTAGTGAGCTTTGAAAAGGTCAAAACCTGAGTCTGAACTTCACCCATAATGGCCTTTAGAGAATTTTATTTCTTTATTGTTAATAATACTATGTTTGCTCTTAGGTGTAGTAAAGACAGAATCAGTCAGAGTAAGAAACACAATACAAAATAAGCTTAGCTTTTTTATTTTCTCAAACTAAAATCTTTGATAACAGAAGGGACTTCTGGATAGTTCTTGCCATATCCAGAAACAAGTTTACCTTGCCAATATGTTATTTCGGATGGCATTGCTTCCTTGGTACAGGACCCAAGAGAAGGGCTGTATCCCTTTTCAAGTAATATACAACAAATACAGCGGGAAGAAGGCAGTTCATGTACTTTTGAAATAGATTTTAAACTTTGAAAAAATATGAATCTATCTGGATTGATGGTACATTTGTGTGTACATTATCTTTGCCTGTGTACTCAAATGGGGCATCTGTCTTTAATCTGACAGTGTACCTCATGAACATACAAATTGGGCAAGTTTCAGATCCTAGGTAATCAAGTTCCCTCTGACAGCCTCAGCAATCCTTCTGTTTTAAGGTGGGTGACATATCTGTCCTCCTGGATCAAGCCATGACTAATAGATAAGAATGTTAACATCTTTCATCCTTTATATCTATCCAGAGATAACTCAGAAGACAGAGGAGATAGTGTGTGTGCCACATTACGGTTTGTTTTGTTCATTCTTTAGACAATTAAGTAGAGACAGGTGACTATGAAATATGACAAAGCTAATATTTATTTTCAGCTGTAATGTTTTTACTTGAAATCCTTCCTTTGCTGTAGGAGTTTCTTACCAACTCATTTATATATCATATTTCTATTTAAATGAAAGTTTGTGATTCACTGTGTGATTATTTGCCATGCTGAGGCTTCTGAGAATATCTTTTCCAAGAAGACAGTCTCTAACTGGTCAAGCACCTATCCCCTTTAAAAAAGAGCCAAATGGGAAACTCAGACATTCAAAAAGTAACATAAGAAGCTGCTGTACACCGAGGATTCCTTTTAATGCTAGATTCAATGTATTGAAAGACAAGAATATTTGGGGATACATTAAGGGTTTTTATCTTGCTTATTAAGTAAAAAAAAAGTAATAGAAGCAACACAGAGATACCCATAGTGGTACTGAAAAAGCATTAGTTTTCTTCCCTTTTCTACTTCTTTTTCTGGATTATTTTCTTTTCCTATTATGCCCTAATTCTACAGTGTCATATAGGACCAGGGATATAATATCAATAGTAATATTATTCATTTTGTATATGATGAGTGAATGCATTTATCCTCTTACTTCATCCTTTCCATAATTTAAATAATAATGTTGAACTTTGGAATTATTGAGACAGCATTTAAATAGGATTATATCCAGAGTAACAATTATCATGTTTCTGGCTTTCACACCACACATTGCAACCTATCATCCCTTTCAAGGGCTACTGTTTCTTCACTGTCAGAGGGCTTGTGAGGATCATTAAAGATGTTTGAAAATCATTAAAATATATTGTATACTCTGATGATATAGTAGAGATAAGCAAAGTTGAGGACTTGGAGCCAGTTAGGTTTACATTTCAGCTCCCATAGTTGCCAGTAGTGTATATAGGAAAGTAACATATGTATATAATGAAAGTAACATGAATGCCTACTTTTAATTTAGGACACTCTGGAAAACATGTTTGATTTTCTGTCTGGGCAAATGAACTACTTTTTTAAGATAGTTAATGATGCAGAAAATAAAAGAGGTTCTCGATAGGATTTAGCAGAAAGATGTTAGTCAAGCTCTTCGAGGTTGCAAGGAAGAGACAGACCCGATTTCTTGTAGTTTTGGGGATTTGTTATAACAATATTCAAGAATGATTTGTTAGTAAAGCCTATTCCATCAACTATTTAGTCTAGGATGCATGGCATAATTTATGAAAATTGGAAAATTTACTTGATGTTCCTTTACCTGGCTGAAATCACCTATTTTCTCTTTGTAACCCTAATATAATTGCCCACATAAAGAATTTGTCTGGGTTGGTGGACTGCTGTCTCATATGGAGTAACTCATGGACAGTTGGCCTCCTTCATATGCAGCCCATATACTGTTGCTTTCAAATAAAGGCTTGATACCTGGTACATTCCTAATTTTAGGCAGCAGAGATGGTTTCAATGAGATAGTGTCAAAACTAAGTCATTGCAACCACTGTGTGAGAGAGAACACTGAAACTGGTGATAAATCATTAGCAAGCATATGCAATTCTACAAGAATAGTATTAAATATTGACTGTGGTATTTTGATGCTGATGAACATATTTTAATTTGTCTCTGGTCTTCACATTATTCCAGCAGATCTGGCAGTGGATATTTAAGAAAAAGTTTTTTCCTTTGTATGAAAAAGTTTGCTTATTTTAAACATTAAACAACTTCAGAAGATCTTCTTCCTGCTGAACTTCTCAGAAGTATATATGTATTGTACACGTCCAAAGTGTTTATATATGTATTGTACACCTCCAAAGTGTCTCTGAAAGTATCTTTATCACTTTTGTTTCTCTCTGTGAAACTATTTGTGCTTAGAGTACAAACTAACATGCATTTCCCCTTAGGAAAAGGGTAACAATTTGGGTACAATTAGGGTACAGTTTGGGAAACTGTAGTAATTTAATGGATAATATGTTATTTTTTTCAGTTTTGAAGTAATAGTCAAATACCTTTTCCTAGACCCTAATTGGCTAGAGTATTACAAAAACCAAATTATGTAATCCGGAAGAGATGTGGTCATGGGAATGTAAGTAATATAACAGTGGAGTGCTTCATTCTTATTTATTCTACACAATTTAGTTTAGGTTTTCTTCATTTTACCCAATAATTACCTCTGACGTTTATTATTCTGCATGTAGTTAAAATTTAGTACTCCTAGATTACTTCCAAACAGGATTTTGGAAACTCTGAAGGAGGAAGGAGACATGGGAAAATGTATTAGGGTCTGTGTCATTTGGACATTGCAGGCTAAGGGATATATCTGTTAACAAAGATCTGATTCTGGTAGCTTTCTTCGGAAGGGATTTTGCTATTTGGCAAGCATTTTGAGATTTTATAGATATTATCTGGAGCTCATATAATACAAACAAGTAGCATACTCAAGGAGGGGAGTCATAATTTTTGGCTTATTTGGTAAGTAATTTTTGGAAGAAGTGGCAAAATTAATGGAGCCCGATTCCAGATTAATGAAGAGAGGGTGAAACGGTTCAGTGGTTCTGCCATCTTTGAACTCTACATAAAATTTCAGAATTCCTAAGAATGAGCTAGTCACTATAAAATCTGGCCATCCATTTAAATGGATGTTTAAAAATATAGATGACCCTCAATATTTTTTATAAAAATTGGACCTGGTGAGCTTATCATATAATTTGAATTTGCATTTTCACCTTTGTGCATTAATCCTAGACTCTAATAAATATTTAAATACAGATTTCTGGGTGATTAATCCAAAAACAGTAAAATCAGTGTAGTTATCATAACATAGAAAAAGATCATTTGAAAACTTTTTAAAATTGAAGTGTAGTTGATTTACAGTTGTTCAGGTGTACATCAAAATGATTCAGGTTTTTTATATATATCAGTTATATATATATATATATATATATATATTTCTTTTTCAGATTCTTTTCCATTATAGGTTATTAAAGAGATACTGAATATAGTTCCCTGTGCTATACAGTAGGTCCTTGTTGTTTATCTACTTGATATATAATAGTGTGTACCTGTTAATCTCAAACCACTGATTTATTCCCCCCGCCCTTTGGTAACCATAAGTTTGTTTTCTATGTCTGTGAATCTATTTCTGTTTTGTAAACAAGTTCCTTTGTATCATTTTTTAAAGATTCCATGTCTAAGTGATATCATAAGATATTTCTCTTTCTCTGTCTTACTTTACATAGTATGATAATCTCTAGGTCCATCCAGATTGCTGCAAATGGCATTTCATTTTTACGGCTGAGTAATTGTTTATATATACTAAATCTTCTTTATCCAATCATCTGTTGACAGACATTTAGATTACTTCCATGTCTTGGCTATTGTAAATAGTGCTGCTATGAACATTGGGGTGCATGTATTCTTTTTGAATTTAAGTTTTCAACTTTTCCGAATACATGCCCAGGAGTGGGATTGTTGAGTCATATGGTGACTCTGTTTTTAGTTGTTTTTTGAGTTTGACTATTTTGAATAAGTTGCTCCATTCAACACCTTAAGTCTTCCTTTAGACTACTCAGACAATGAACTGGGTTACATCAATTCCTGTTTAGTGCAATGAGGCTTTCAAAATAAGCCTCGTTGTTCCTGTAAGCATTTTGAATAAACAATCAAACATGCTCCAAATAGATGCAAATTTTAGCAGATAGTCTCTCTCTTAAGCAGCCCAATAATGAAGGTTTTACTTGCAGCAATATCATTTATTGCATTGTTTCAATTCTTTTCTGCTATATACAGAGCTATAGCCATAGGCTTTCTAGCACTGCAAGAAATGAGGAAAAAAAATCTGCCTTTTACAGTTGCGTTGTTGGAAAATTGATAGTTTAGCATTCATATCCTCCTATTGTGAAACTCAGACCTGCATTAAAATTTCCCTTGTTTTGAATAAGTGAAAAGAAATCTGTTCACAATCAAGTCAGGTAAAAGATTTAAAATTAATGAAGTTTACTGTTTTCCAAAATATATGTTTAGATATATTTCCAAAATATAAAAACATCAAGGCCAGATTAAATTGGACTTTGGGTGCCAAATTGAAGATTTTGAACTTTGCTTGTACTCCAGCAGTTCCTCAATCTTGCCTACACCTCGGAGTGACCTGGGAACTTTAAAAATACAGATTCCAGAACTCCAACCCAGACTGAATGGTGAAGATAGGCATTCAATTTTCTTTGCTTTTATATTGTTTTTATAGTAACTTGGTGAAAGGGCCAGAGTGTTTTAGGAAGACAATTCCAGGCAAAATATATAGGATGGACTGATGTAAAGGTAGAGTGAGGAGAGATAAACCTCTTGAGGGATAGTGGAAGCAGATATTTTGGTAAGGGATTTTTGATATGGTCTTAGGCATGAAGGTGAATTTCAAGATTAGGATAGTGGCAATGGTAATGAAGAAGCTTGTTACTAATGTCAGGCATTTCCACACAAGTCTGTTTCTCTTCTCTATTTTTGGTTTGGTTTGGTTTTGTCCTGCTCTCAAGTGCTCTTCCTTTAAAGGCCAGATAATGTTAAATTTACATCTGTATAGAATAAACCATCGGAAATTCAAACAGTTAGAAATGTCATCCTGTCGGCCTGGATTCTGCTTTGAATTCTGCTTTTCAGTCAAAGAAAAGCTTGGACTTCCCCTGAGGTTATATTTGATCCTCAGATCTTTCTGTTCCCACCAAAAGAGAGGTTAAAAAGAGAGAAAAATCCTCAAAAATTCTTTCTGCAAACAATCGATACCTAAACAGAGGAGAGAGGATAAGCGAGGTCAGGAGAGAAAAGTCTCAGATTAGAGCACCCATTTATGTACAAAACAATATTCCACATCACTCTTGGAGGTGGAGGCGTATTCTGTGAAAGCACTCTTATTTCATCAAAAGAAGAACGAGCAGCCTCAGCCCACCCATGGAGGGAGCAGCTTGCTATTGTGTGTGTTCAGTCAGATATCCTTGACAGGTGCTCTTTGCACGCAGTCCAATCCTGAACATTCTTTCCAAAGGTTTGAGACTCTTTGGGAAGTGGATTATGTCATAATAATTGGATTTACTATGTCTTATGTCAGTAATTAGTGACATAAGACAAAGTGGTGTAATACAGAAACTACTATGTTTCACCCAATCAGTCGTCCCAAAATCCAATGCAGAAATATTTAGGAAAGCAAAGAAATAGATATATTATCCCTCCAAAAGCAAATAGAAAGGTTAGTTTGCTGAAAACAATGATGCACTATAAACCAAGTTCTTTTTTTTTGCTTTGTGTTGTTTCTCCACAACACTAGCTATTTAAAAGTGTTGGTGATGGTACACCCCTGCATTCGAATGACCACCTGCACTCCCATGGTGTGCTCAGAATAAATAACAACATGATAGTTGGACTAGGCATGTCCGCCGGGGAAAGGAAGGCTAGAATACTGCTCACCAGGAGGGAAGTCAAAACATCTCTTGTGGTTATAGGAGGAAAGATCATAAAATATTAATTTAACATTTGCACTGTTGTTCGCTGGATTTTGTCACACATCTCTTGTGTTCTGAAATTCACCACAGCAATTACATTTATGAATCAGCTGAAATAAAGATTAATAATAGTAAAAGCAATGAGAATAGGCAACAGCAGCAGTGATAGGTTATTGAAAACCTATTTGGTGCCAGCGATCTTTGGGGTTTGCATAAGTTCTTTGAGAGCTGGGAGTTTTGTCTGATTACTGCTGTATTTTCAGTGCCTAGAACCATGCCTGGGACCACAGTATAGGCTATTGATAAGTAGTAGTTGAATAAATAACCAACTACTATGTTCCAAGCATCCTTTTTTTTTTTTCAAATCAAAAAATGAGCAAGACAAATGAGATATCTGCCTTCATGAAGTGTATGGTCTAGCGGATTATTTTCCCATTGGAGATATATATGTATGTATATACACACACATACCTATACACATACATACACATAACTGAGAAATATCATGTAATTATAAGGACTTTAAAATTTGTTCATTGTGCCTTTCTCTCCATTAAAATATAAGTTCCTTGTGGACTGGGACCTTCTCTGTCTTATTCACTATCTCCACTAATACCTAGAACAATATCTTGCGTATGAACTCAGTAAATAATTGTTGAGTGAATGACTGTTAAACTTTTGACCTTTCTACCTAAACTTGGTTTACATTTCCTGGGCATTTATTTACTTTGGAAAAGGACGAGCTTACACTGAACCTAGAGTGTTTTAGTTGAAAGCTATTTGAGTAAAAGTCTCAGAGAAAGGGCTGGAAGATAGGAAGGGGAAACCAATAGAGATTATTTCCTAAGAGCAACTGGAAATGACAAAATTATAGAAATGGAGAACAGATAGAGGATTCTAGAAGGTAGGAGCGGGGTGGGATGGAACAAAAGTGACAAGGCAACTCAGGGATCCTTGTGGTAATGAAGTTGTTCTGTATCTTGACTGTGTCAATGTCAGTAGGTATCCTGGTTGTGATATTGTACTATAGTTTTCCAAGATGTTACCATTGAGAGAAGTTAATTAAATGATACGTAAGATCTCTCCATATTACTTCTTACGAGTCTACAATTACTCAAAATAAAATGTTTAGTTAAAAAAAGTCATGGTAAGTGTGTCAGAAATAATGCATTTCAAATGGTTAGGTATTTTAAATACCAACAGAAATTTCGCTCACCCGTAGCATGCTCACTTCTAACTTTCTTTTCAGAGGATTAATAGAGACATCTCAGAAGCCCAAGCCAGGAATTACTGACACAGGACCAGGCGGTGTGCTACAGAAACGTATGTGTTTTACCCATCTCTATTGCTATGAAAAATATTTCTAAAATCTAAAATGTCATGTTTTCAAGTTCCTCTCAAAGCTGCTGGCAGTTGTAGCTATTTGTAACATTGATTCTCGGTCTAGAATGTATGCTGAACAACTCGAACATGGCTCTGGGATTTGGCGTGTAGGTCTGTTCGCTCTTTTCAGTGATTTTGGATGACATCCAGATAAACTCATAAACGTGATATTCAGAGCATACATACTTCTTTTCTTTCCCAACACATACATAAGACACTTCCATGGGTGTGTAGTTGGATACTTCCCTCCTCTCATTTTAAAAAGAAAATAAGAGTTAAAAAAAAAAGTATATGTCCTTTTGGATCCACTATTATATGAAAAATCTGTGGGAAAGGAAGACCCACTTTTAAATAACAGCCTAGTATGTGAGTCTCCCAGCATTGCAGTCTCCCTCTCCTTGGCAGCAACTTTCTGTTTGTTTGGTACCATAGGTAAACAGCACTTACATTAAATATAAGTGTGCATCAAATTTTGTACCAATGTTGAGTGAGTCCAAATTGATCACTCCTTTGAAATCTTATGTTAAGGTCAAAAGCTAAGTTCTCAAGCTTCTGGTTTTGCATGAGATGAACTCATCTAACTAACAACATGACTGTATACACAATGTGGTCACTATAAGTAAAGAGTGTGTGGAAAATGTTGCATTTTATGAAACTTCTGTGAAATATCACATTTGGTAAATACTAGAATCTAATCCTACTTTATGTGATACAAAAGTTTCTGTTTATAGAATGCTTCTAATACTTACAAAAAAGTATGTATTAATCACTATTAACCTGCATCAACCTTATTGAATCCAGAATTCCTTTCTACTTGATACTTAATATAGCATATTTCATAATTTTATAAACAGATATAGCACCTGAAGTACAAATTAGCCCCTTGATAATTATGTGATTTTCTTTTTATATAATTGTCTGACAACTATTATTTCTTTAAAATCTAATTTTCCAAATATGAATGTAATATACATTCAAGGTAAAAATATGTAAAACACATAGACAAAGAAAAATAAGCAGTCACAGATAATCTCATTAAAAAGGGACATCTATTTAGTTTTTCAATGATTATGTTACATACATTTATGTACATACAGTTTATGTGTTTCAGTTCATTCAGTTTCATTTTTTACATCATGGTGATAGTTTCCAAGACATGCATAAGAAAACTTAATGTATATTTAATTAAATCAGTTGGGCTTAATTTCCTTCTTTTTGCCTTTCACTTTCTAATTATGTAAGTTTTGGGTAAGTCATCTAACCTCTCTGATCTTTATTTTCATACCTGTTAAATTAGCCTGATAATACCACATACTTTTCCAAGTTATTGTGAAGAGTAAATGAAATAATCCCCACAGATTCTTCTCATACTTCCTGACTGTTAGTAAGCGCCCAGTGAATATTAGTGTGCTCTTGTTTCTACTGGTGCTAATACCAGCCCCCGTCACCATCACCACCACTACCGTGTACTTCTGTGTTCTGTAATTCTTGTCTTTAGATTTATTACAATAAGCTTTTCCACAGGCTATTAGGACTCTATATATTTAATACATACAGATGTGTTTCATTAACTTTACTATTCTTAACTATATGCTTTATACACAACACTTTGATGCACATCTTTAGGGATAAAACTTATTTTAAACTATTTTTTCTATACTATATTTTCCTTACTTTGAAAATAACCCACAGCTGATTCCATCAAATGATAGTCCCAAGTACTTTAATTCAGTGCTGAGTTCTACGGGTTGTATAGATTTTTATTACCTGGCCTTGGAAATCTACGTTTTTTTTTTTTAAACAGGATAAGTAATTCTACCCTCCATCTACTAGAGTAAACAAATCCAATAGAACTCAATTAATTTATAAAGTGGTGATTGCCTATAGTTATGAGCTTGATGTTTACTTTCATGCTTGCATGTGCATACATATTCTGTTTATCTATATTGCTCAATGTATGTCCATCTGTCTACCTATCCATGTATGTCTATAAAAACACAGGCATCTTCACAGTCATATAGGTAGGCCACTCCATAAAGAGTTACTGGCAATAGGATTACATCTAGAGTATTCAAGGAAAATCTTTAATCTGTTAAAAACCTTGCTGTCCCAAGCTGTTTTATGTTTTTAGATGACATTTTGGAACTAGGCCACAGCTGGCAGCAGTGATGGAAAGAAACAATGAAAAGAGAAAATGATTTGGTAAAGCTGCTAATGAACTGATTTGACACAGTGCTTAGCAGACACAGTGCTTAGCACACACAGTTCATTATAAACTTGTAGATGACAGACATTTAGACAATTTTCTGTGACAGTATTAAGAAAGAAACTAAAGCAAAGTCTGCAGCGGATACTGTGAAAGTCACCTGCGGTGTTGAAAAGGTCATTCATAATTTGCAATACTGCACATTCCTTGATGAACTGAGAATACATAGGTAAGCTTGAGTAAACTAGAAGGTTAATACAGCTAAAATTCTTACCAGAAGAAAACATACTTGACAAGTGGTTTGTAGCATGTTAAAAAAAAATGTGAACATTAAAATAATCAAGAACTTCCTAATTTAAATGAGTTGCTCAATATTTATTATAGATACATAAGTAGAAAAATGAGAATTATCTTTAAATGGCAGAGGAGGGGAGTGAACTCTCTACAGTACTGAAGTTGCAAAATGTAAATAAGGTGAGACTTCTACTTACCCAGTTTTAAAAAAGAGTAAAGAAAGGAATGTCCAGTGCAATCAAAACCATGCCAAAACATTATTCTTGTTTTTAAAAAAAAAAAAAAACCTTCAAATTTTAGTAAAATTAGGACTTCTGTAACTCTGTGCCATGATACGTAGGGAAGAGCTGCCAAAAACGGATAACTCAGAGGACACCAGAAAATACATATAGGAATAAATTCTGCAGCTGTGAATTTCAAAGTGATATTGCTAAATTTGGCAATCTGTTGTTTAGAAAGGCAAACATGGGCATTTAAAGAGTACTTCCCCATAGTCCTTGTATTCTGTTAGAAGCCAGGCTTACCGAAATACTGAACAAGAAGTAGTCTGTGGCTGGTTGGGGCCAAGTAAGGATTTAGGTAACTCCCACACAACTCTGTGTCATAAGTAAAAGAACACTGCACTAGTCCCTCCTCCACATAAACCCCTGTAAACTTCTGGTCTATAGATACCTTATTTATTCAAATATAAGTAATTACTAATGAGAAACCAGCAAAAGATCTACAAAAATATACGGTGAAAAAAAATATAAGCATACCTAGGAGATACTATGGGTTTGCTTCCAGATCACCACAATAAAGTGAATATCGCAATAAAGTGAGTCACATGAATTTTTTGGTTCCCCAGTGCATATTAAAGTTATGTTTACACTATACCGTACTCTGTTAAGTGTGCATAGCACTATGTGTAAAAACACAATATATATACCTTTATTAAAAATATTTTATTGCTAAAAAATGCTAACCATCATTTGAGCCCTCAGGGATTCTTAGTCTTTTTGCTGGTAGAGTGTTTTGCCTTGACGTTGATGGCTACTGACTGATCGGGGTGGTTGCTGGAGGCTGGAGTGGCTGTGGCAATTTTTAAAAATAAGACAGAAGTGAAGTTTGCCTCATTGAGTGACTTTTCCTTTCAGGAATGATTTCTTTGTAGCACATAGTGCTATTTGATAGCATTTTACCCACAATAGAACTTCTTTCAAAATTGGAGTCAGTCCTCTCAAACCCTGCTGCTGCTTTATCAACTAAGTTTATGTCATATTCTAAATGCTTCATTATCATTTCAACAATCTTCACAACATCTTCACCTGTAGTAGATTCCATCCCAAGAAACCACTTTCTTTGCTCATCCATAAGAAGCAACTCCTCATCTGCTTAAGGTTTATCATGAGATTGCATCAATTCAGCCACATCTTCACACTCCACTTCCAATTCTAGCTCTCCTGCTGTTTCTACCACATCTGCAGTTAACTTCTTTCATGAAGTCTTGGACCCCTTAAAGTCATTCATGAGGGTTGGAATCAACTTCTTTCAAACTCCTGTTAATGTTGATATTTTGGTGTCTTCTCATGAATCATGAATGTTCTTAATGGCATCAAGAATAGTGGATCCTTTCCAGGAGGTTTTCAAAGGACTTTGCCCAGATCCATCAGAGGAATCACTATTTATGGAAGCTATACTCCTATGAATTGTATTTCTTAACTTATGAGAGTTAAATGTCAAATGACTTCTTGATCCATGGGCTGCAGGATGGATGTTGTGTTCAAAGGCATGAAAAAAGCATTAATCTCATTGTCCATCTCCATCAGAGATCTTGGATGACCAGGTGTATTGTCAATGAACAGTAATATTTTGAAAGGAATCTTTTTTTCTGAGCTGTAAGTCTCAACAGTGGGCTTAATATTCAGTAAACCATGTTGTAAACAGATGTGCTGTCATCCAGGCTTTGTTTCTGTTCCATTATAAAGCACAAGCAGAATAGATTTAGCATAATTCTTAAGGGCCTTAGGATTCAGAATGGTAAATGAGCATTGGCTTCAACTTAAAGTCACCACCTGCATTGGCCCCTAACAAGAGAGTGAGCCTATCCATTGAAACTTCAAAGCCAGGCATTGACTTCTCCTCTCTAGCTGTGAAAGTTCTGGATGGCATCTTCTTCCAATCAAGGCTGTTCTGTCTACATAGAAAATCTGTTGTTTACTGTAACTGCCTCCATTAATTGTCTTAGCTAGATCTTCTGGATAACCTACTGCAGCTTCTACATTAGCACTGGCTATTTCACCTTGTCCTTGTATATTAGAGAGATGGGTTCTTTCCTTAAACCTTATAAATGAACCTTTGCTAGCCTCAAATTTTTCTTCTGCAGCTTCTCTACCTCTCTCATCCTTTATAGAACTGAAGAGAGTTGGGGCCTTGCTCTGGATTAGGCTGTGACTTAAGGGAATGTTGTGGCTGGTTTGATCTTCTGTCCAGACCACTAAAACTTTCTCCATATAAGCAATAAGTCTGTTTTACTTTCTTATCATTCATATGTTTGTTGGAGTAACACTTTTCATTTCCTTCAAGAACTTTTCCTTTGCATTCACAGTTTGGCTAACTTTTTGGTGCAAGAAACCTAGCTTTCAGCCTGTATGAGCTTTCAACATGCCTTCCTCACTAAGCTTAATCATTTCTAGCTTTTGATTTGAAGTGAGGCACATGCAACTCTTCTTTTCACTTGGACACTTAGAGGCCAATGTAGGTTAACTGGCCTATTTTAAATATTGTTGTGTCTCAGGTAATAGGGAGGCCCGAGGAGAAGAAGAGAGATGGGGAACTGCCAGTCGATGGAGCAGTCAGTACACACGCAACCTTTATTAAGTTTGCTATTTATATATATGGGCATGATTTGTGCACCACCCAATTACAATGGTAATATCAGAGATCACTGACCACAGATCATCATAACAAATATAATAATAATGAGAAAGTTTGAAATATTGCAATAATTACCAAAATGTGACACAGAGACATGAAGTAAGCAAATGCTGTTGGGAAAAATGCTGACAGTACACTTGCTTGATACAAGGTTCTGCAATCCTTCAATCTGTTTGAAAAAAAAAAAAGGAGAGAAATCATGTCTGCCAAATGCAATAAAGTGAAATACATTAAAAGGAGGTATGCCTGTTTAATGAAAGGAGCAGGGAAAACAAATAGTAGGTGAAGAGTATGCACAAGAAAAATACTGTGAATTAACAGATGACATAACTAAATGTATTATTGCATTTTAAACAGCTCAATAAAACAGTCATGTCTTTAAAATGGGAATTCATTTCTGAATATATACATATATCAAATCATCACTTTGTATACCTTAAACTTGTGCAATGTTATGTCACTTATGTCTCAATAAAGCTAGAAACAAATAGGATTTCAAAGCACTCATGTAAGAAGTCAGAAAAGATGTAGTCAAACAACAGAAAGCTAAAACATGAGCTAGCTGAATTCATGAGAAAAAGTGGAAGAGAGAAATTAAGCCACCTTAATTTTGAAATATAATAAAGGAAAGTAAACTGTTAAACACAGCAAGAAATGTGGAAATGAGGGTTGAGAAAAGCTAAAGCTAAAAGCTGGTAAGAGAGACATGGACATGAACAAAGTGTTAAAAGAAGATTGATTAAAATAATAAATATAGAAAACAAGAGAGCCAACTGATGCTTAATTGGTGTCACTGAAGAAGAGAATCAAATGAATAGAAGATCAATGTTTAAAGGTATAATTCATAAACTATTTTTGGAAATAAGATTTTAATTTATGTCCTTTTAAAGGGACACTGAGTCCCAGCAGGGAAAAATGACACAAAATGATGAACATCAAAATACAACTGTAGTAAACCTTCTGGGATTCAAAGATAAAGAAGATGCTTTGGACATAGAAGTAAAATGTGAAGTCACCTGTAAGGGCAAGAAACCAACTAAGTCTCAGAATTTTTCACATCTCCTTCCAGTATTAAAGCCAGGAGAACATTGTTCACAGAATATTCAAAGAAAGAGTGACCTAAACTCTATCCCTAGCCAAATGTTAATTGAAATATAGTGATAACAGAGTATGATTTTTGAATATGCAAAATCTCATGGAGTATAGTTTGCGTATGTCCTATTGAACTGAACAAGTAGAGGAAGAGTTTCAGACAACCAAACGATGAAGAAGAATCTGTTAGAGGGGTGGTAAGCATTAAATCTGTTAAACCATAGCTCTAAAACTAAAACTGAAAGAATTATTGTTTCAGAGCAGAATTTAAATATTATAAATCATAATAATATAGTAATACTCTGATAGGTAAAGTTGAATTGGGATTTGAAAGAGAAAATTGAAGGTAATACAAATAAATTTCCCAGTCTCTTATAGCCTGAGGGTGAAAATATATAATTTAAAGCTAATAAAGTAATAGGTTACATATATAATGATATGTTAAATATAGGAGAACAAAAAAGATTAAAATCATGGTGAGGAAAGTAAAAGAAATTAGAAAAAGTAAATGCATAATAATTCTACCACTATTATTGATGGAGTCTTATAGATAGTATCACACTAAATAGAATATTAATACAGTTATAAAGGTAATCTCATTGAAAACTAAAATCAAAACTCATATTATTAAAAGGAATATATACAGGAAAACAATGCAAAGAAAACACCATGCACAAATATAGAATATGAATGGAGAGAGGAGACCACAAAACACAAATGTAGAATATCATGATAGAATTCTGATAAAACCTATTAATAACTGTAAATAATCTATTCAAAAGAAAACTGCACATTGCTGTTAGAGCAAAATGTTACTGTATGCTAGTAGAACTGTGATACAAGAAAAGTCTAGTGGCCGAGAAAGGTTGAAAATAAAAATCAAAAGTATTTTAGTTGTGTATTAAAAAAAATAATGTACCAGAAGTCATGATAGTAATATGAGTCAAAATCTAAGGCAGAAATTATGTAACATAACAAAGAAGAGCAATTCATATTTAGTATAATCTAACATCAAAGTGTCAGTTATTCTCTAAATAAGATACCCTTAAAAAGTCATAAAGCAAAGAACTTCAGTAAATGCAAGGAGAAATACATAATAACATTGGTAGTAGAGTAATAAAACTCTCTCAACCATTACAATTCAAGAATAAAAAAGAATATAGAAAACCTCAAATGCATGCATGATTAGGTAGATCTAATAGATATATAGCAGAAAAAAGGGAGCAAGACTTTGTGTAAATTACTTAAGGAATTTTTACAAAATGTGACCAGATGTTATACCAAAAGAAAACTAAAACTAAACCCCCATGAGTAGGAAATTATGAAAAACAAATTACTGGTAAAATATATACTTGATAACCAAATCAGAGAAAAGTTTCTAACAACTAGATATATATAAAAGTAAAAACTTTCAAAACCTGAGGCAAAGAAGAAATATGAACTAAAAACACAGAATATAAGGTGAATGAAAATACTACATATCAGACCATAGAGGATGAAGATAAACAAAGGAAATTTCATAGACTTTTCAATATATTTTAATGGATCAGAAAGAATGGGATTCAGTATAGTACTGGAAGTCCTAGCCAGAGCAATCAGGTAAGAAAAAGAAATTTAAAAGGCATAAAATTGGAAAGAAAGAAGTAAAATTGTCTCCCCTTGCAGATTACATGATTTACATATAGAAAAATCTTACTTAAAGACTCCACTAAAAAAACCCAGTTATTTCTAATCAACAAATTCAGGAAAGTTGCTGGGTGCAAAATTAACAAGCAAAAATTAGTAGCATTTCTGTACACTAACAACGAATTATTTTAAGGAAAGATAAAAACGATCTCATTTATAGTAGCATCAAAACTAATAAAATACTTAGGAATGAATTCAGCCAGGGAGTTGGAAGATCTCTACACTGATAGTTATAGAACACTGATGAAAGAAAAAAGAAAGATGCAAATGAAAGGTATCTCATTATCATGTGTTGGAAAAATATTGTTAAAATATTCATACAGCTTGAAACCATCTATAGATTGAATGCAATCCTTATCAAGGGTCCAATGGCATTTTTTTTTCTATAGAAGCAGAAAAACAATCCTAAAATTTATATAGAACACGAAGGGCCCTGAATAACCAAAACAAGGCTAAGAAATAACAAAGTGGGAGACGCATACTTTCTGATTTAAAGATATTTTATAAAGCTACAGTAATCAAAACAATATGATACTGACATAAAAACAGACCCATAGACCAATGGAACATACTGAGAGCCCAGAAATAAACTCGTGCATATGCAGTCAACCCTTATTTCAAGGGAGCCAAGAATACTCAATGGAGAAAGACAGTTTATTAAAAAAGAATAGTGCCAGGAAAATTGTATATTCACATATAAAATAATGAAATTACACTCCTGTATTACATGACTCACAAAAATGAACTCCAAATGTGTGAAAGACTTAAATTTAAGATGTAAAACTGTAAAACTGCTACATAAAACAGGAAAAATCGCCATGATATGGGTCTTGGCAATGACGTTTTTGGATATGACACCTAAAGTACAAGCAATAAAATAAGTCAGAACACATGAAACTGAAAAGCTTATGTATGCACAGCAAAAGAAACAATCAACAAAATGATAAGGCAACCTATGGCATGGGAGAAATACTTGCAAATCATTTATCTTATAAGGGATTAATATTGAGACTATGTGAAAAAGTCATAAAACTCAATAGCCAAAACCCAAATAATCCAATTTAAAAAATGGGCAAAAGACATGAACAGACAGTTTTCCAAAGAAGTTTTACAAATGGTCAACAGTTACAAGAAAAGGTACTCAACACCATTAATCATTAGTGAAATGCAAATCAAAACCGCCATGAGATATCATCTTACGTGTGTTAGAATGACCACCACCAAAAAGGCAAGAGATAACAAATCTTGGTGAGTATGTGGAGAAAAGGAAACCCTTGTGCACTCTTGGTAGGATTGTAAATAGTGCAGCCACTATGGAAAATAGTATGAAGTTCCCACAATAAATTTAAAATTGAGCTACCATATAATCCAGCAATTCTATTTCTGGGTATGTATGTGAAGGAAATGAGAACAATATGTTGAAGAGATATCTGCACCCCAATGTTCATTGCAGCATTATTTACAATAACCAAGACATGGGAGCAGCCTAAGTGTCCATCAGTGGATGAATGGATAAGAAAGTATGATATATACACAGTGGTACATAATGGAGTACTCTTCAGCCATAAAAAAGAAAATTCTGCTATTTGAGATAATATGGATGGACCTTGATGGCATTATGATAAGTGAAGTAAGTTAGAGAAAGCAGATACTGTATGAGCTCACTTATGTGGAATAGCAAACTCAGAAAAAGATACCAGATTTATGGTTACCAGTGCTAGAGGGTGGGGTGAGGGGTGGGTGTGAGATTTGGATGAAATGGTCAAAGGTACAAAGTTCCAGTTTTAAGACAGATTAGTACTAGGGATGTAATATACATGATGACTATAATTAACAATGCCATATGGTATATTTGAAAGTTATTAAGAGAGTAGATCCTAAAAGTTCTCATCACAAAGAAACATTTTTAAAAGTGTATTTTTGTATCTGTATGAGATGATAGATGTTAACTAAACTTATCATGGTAATCATTTCATGATATATTTAAGCCAAGTCATGTTATACATGTTAAACTTACCTTGTACTGTATGTCAGTTATATATCAGCAAATCTGAAAGAAGCAATCTATAATTTCAGAAATTATCATGCAATAAAATTTACTTAAAATTTCCCCCCAAAAATACATTTCACATAAAGCCATCTTTGTTGTGTTCCCCAGTATACTAATTAGGGACATATTTTCCAAGGATTTATTTAGGCAAGTGTTTTGCTTATAAAGAATTTAACTCAGGATGAAATTAAGAACCTGAATGGATCCATAATCACTTGTTAAGAATCAATAATTCAAAAATCAACGCATTTCCAATTTAAATCCTGGCATGCTTTTCATGGAGTTTGAAAAGCTGATCCTAAAACTCACAGAACCCCAAAATACCAAAAGTGTTGATAAATATGAATAAAGAATGGGAGCATGCTCTATCAGATATCAAGTTTTGTTTTATAGTTAAAGTAATTAAAACCATGTGTATTAGCTCAGGGATGGTTATACATACCAAAGGAATATCACAGAGATCGGAAAGAGGAAGACCAATGGGGAAAACATGGACTGATTGCAACATGATCCTAGTCTACAGGTTGTCAAGTTGGGAAATAAAAGAACACAAAGAAATCCTATAAGAATTATTCAAGTCAATATGATAGATTAACCACAGCAGGGACAAAAACCTAAGAAACATAAACAATAAGGAAAGCAAAACAGAGCAATTAATCAATTGATGATTTAGAAAATAGCAGAACTAATAAATCAATTCAATTTCTGGCACATGCAAAATATATATTAGAAATACCTCATTTAATGAATGAAAAAGTGGAAAGTATGAAAATATGCAAAATAGAGAAGATAATGTTAAAACAACTGTTACAGAGAAAAATAATCATAAGTAGCTACTTTTTGTCAACTGTTTACAGATATACTTGAAAACCTGGATGATTTGGATTAGTTTACAGGAAAATATAAATGACTAAAACTGAACTCAAAATAGAAAGAAAACTGTAAATGTCCAATTTCCATAAAGTAAACTTTTTCAAAGAATTAACTGCCCCCCCCCCAATCACTTAGCCTAGAGAAAAGCCCTAAGCCTGCATGATTTCACAGGGGAATTCTATCAAAATCTTAAAATGATATAACTCTTGTACTATATTAACCACCATAGCAGATAGAAAAAGAAGGAAAGTCTTTAAACACTTTTATGATAGCATTCATACCAAACAGAGAGATAAGACAAAATTAAACTATAGCATATTTTAATATCATTACTAAAGCATAAATGTTACTAAACAGAGTCATGTTACAAAGATTTAAAGATTTACAAAGATTATGCCTTAAAGATTCTTGGCAGGGATGTAACAATGGGTTAATGGTAGTAATTCTATTAATATAAATTATATTTTAAAAAGTGACAAAAATCACAAACATTATAGTTGCTGAAAAGTGATTTGATAATATTCAACATCATTTTAGATAAAATAGAAGTTGACATACTTAACAGTACTTCTGTCTATATCATTTTCTATCCTACTAGAAAGAAGAGTTAGCTGTACTTATGTCAGACAAAATAGACTTTAAACTATATGTGGTCAAAAGGGGCAAAGAAGGTCATTATATAATGATAAAAAGGGGTCAGTTCATCTAGATGATATAACGATTGTAAATATCTAGGCACATAACATCAGAACACCTAAATATAAAAAGCAAATACTAACAGAACAAAAAGGAGAAATAAACAGCAATACAGTAACAGTTGGGAACTTTAATACTCCACTCTCAACAATAGATAGCTCATCAAGACAAAGAAAAGATAGGACACAAGGGATTTGAACAACACCATAGACCTAGTGGACCTAACATACACATACAGAGCATTCTAAGTTTGTATTAGCCGGTGAATGGATAAAGAAAATATTTATACATACAATGGAATATTATTCCACCTTTAAAACGAAGTAAACCCTGTCGCATGCTACAACATGGATGGATCTTGAGGATGTTATTCTAAATGAAATTGGCCAGTTGCAGAAACACAAATAATGCATGATTCCACTTAAATGAGGTGTTTCAATTAGTCACATTCATAGAAACAGGAAGAAAATGGTGGCTGCCAGAGGCTGGGGGGAGAGAGAATTGAGAAATTGTTACATGGGTATAGATTTTTAGTTTTGAGAGATGAAAAAGTTCTGGAGATCTGTAATACAACTGTGTGAATATACGTAACACTATTGAACTGTACACTTAAACATTGGTGAGATGGTAAACTGTATGTTATGTGTTCTTAACCACAATTTAAAAATTTAAAGTTACTTAAAAAAAAAATGATTTCCCCCTAAGATCAGGAAGTAGAGAGAGATGTCTGCCCTTGCTACTTCTCATCACCATTATACTGGAAGATCTAGCCAGGGTAATCAAACAAGAAAATAAATAATACAACACATCCAGATAATAATGAAGAATTAAAATGATCTATATTTGTAGGTGACATAATTTTTCATGTAGAAAATTATAAAAATCTAGAGATAATAAAGAAGTTTAGTGAAGTTGCAGCATACAAGATCAGCATACAAAAATCAGTTGTATTCTGTACACCAGCAATGCAATATCTGAAAGAGAAATTAACAAAACAATTACATTTATATCATGTAAATAATAAAATACTTAGGAATAAACTTAAGCAATGAAGAATAAGACTTTTACACTGAAAACTACATAACATTGCCAAAAGAAGTTACAGGAGACCTAAGTAAATGTAAAGGTTTACCGTGTTCATGGTTTGGAAGATTGAACGGAGTTATGATATTCCCCCAATTGTATCTGTGCATTCAATGCAGTCCCTACCAAAATTCCAGCTGCTTTTTTTTGAAGTAATGGTAGAGCTCATCCTAAAATTCATATGAAATTTCAAGTCACTCTGAATAGTTGAAACAGCCTTGAAAAAGATAAAAAGAATGGAAGTAGTCACACTTTCTGATTTCAAAATGTACTACAAAGCTACAGTAGACAAACCAGTGTGATACTGGACTAGGGATAGACATATAGACCAATGAAATAGAATTAAGTATCTGTAAATAAATCCATACCTCTATGGTCAATTGATTTTTGACAAGAGTGTCAAGACTGTTCAATAGAGCATGACTAGTACTTTCAAAAAATTGTGCTGTGACAACTGGATATTTACTTGCAAAAGAAATTGTACCTTTACCTCCCATCATATGCAAATATATACGTTTGTATATATACACAAAATAGATGAAAGACCTAAATGTATGATTTAAAACTGTAAAACTCTTAGAAGGGAACATACTTGTAATTCTGCATTACCGCGGGTAGGTAACAGTTTCTGAATACTGTAGCCAAATCAAAATAGCAAAAGAAAAAATAAATTGGATTTCATCAATATTTAAAACTTGTGCATCAAAGGACACTATTAAGTGAAAAGACAACTCACAGAATTGGAGAAAATATTTGCAAACCATATATCATAATAATGTAGTTTTATAGAATTGATAAATTGATAAAACTCAGCAAAAAGTAACTCAGTTTTTAAAATGGGCAAAGTACTTTAACAGTTTCACCAGAGATATTTAAATGGTCAATAAGCACATGAAATGAACTGAAATTCAGTAGTCATTAGGGAAATATAAATCAAAAACACACTAAGATACCAGTTCACATCCAGTAGATTGGCTTGAATAAACATAAAACAAACAGAAAACAGCATGGCTTGGCATGGATGTGAAGAAAATGTATCATTCATACATTGCCTGTGCAAATGTAAAATACCTCAGCTGCTGCTAAAATAGTTTATACATTCCTCACAATATTAAATGAAGTTACTATATGCAACTATGTTTGTTACAATATACATACATAGACACAATGTAAACATACAGAAGCAGGCAGATCTCATACTTTTAAAACTTTTAGCCTTGAGACAAATATGGTAATGTAAAACTCACTACTTTGTAAAAAGAGCTCTTGGATCCCAAATGTGTTCCTGGCAAAGGGAATAAATCAAGATTACCTGCTCAGATGGTTCAAACTTTCTACTAATATTTGTGGCAAAGACTTTTAAGATTTTTCATTTCTCTAGTTTCCAAATAGCCTTTCCTTTTTTCCCTTCTGTTAAGAATTACCTCCCTGTAGTTTGCCTTTCAAATAGATGGCCTAGGTAAGAATTCCTAGAAAAGATGGGTAGAACAATTACATGTCAAAAGCACAGGGAAAAAAAAAAAAACTCAAGTTCCTGCAAGGGCTTTAGTTTCATAAGTTCATAATTTTACAATACTTGTAAGCCCTTTAAGATGAATAGGAGATGCTTTGGGATTGGCAAAAAGGTGGGTGTTGAATTGATTTTAGAGATACATTTCTGTTCTTGTAAGGAATCAATTTAAAAACAAGGACAGTTGTTTTTAATTCCTCAAATAATTGGGCTGCAACCTGAATGACCTCAAAGGGCTGATCCACCCACCTAACTAAATCATCTTCAGTTTAAAGATTAGGGGAAAGATCTTCCACTTGTATGAAAATCAAAAGATTCCTCTGTTCTAGATTTAGAGCTGTTTGTCTTTGGAATGTTTTTCTTTCCCTCTGGGTACATAGTTTTGTTCAGCTTAGGGGAGAGTTGCTAGAACAAGTTCCTATAAGGCTCTGAGTATCAGCTTCCAGTTTGGCCAACTTGTGACTATAGGACTACTTTAAAATAATCCTTTCAAATATCTTATCAGATTTCAGCCAGGACAACCAGTAAATATTCCTGGCAGTACTGAACGATCCTTTTGATGCAAAACGTATCCCCAAAGAAGGTGCAAAAGATACTACCCCTCACCCCCACCACCAAAGATGCCTTTGGGAGCCACTCCCAGCGTAGCCAAAAGAAAATAAGATCTAGACCATTCCTCTGAGAGCTAGCAACAGTCAGTAGGACCCTAGCTGCAAATGAAGTGCAACTCACAATTCTGCCCAGCCATACTTTAAGGGCTCCAACTTGACCATTGCCAAGCCAAGTTCTCAGTAGAGAATATGAGACAAACAAGAAGGTAATAGCTATTCTTGGAAGAGAAAGGATCATTAATTAGTTGGCCTGGATTTGGAAAGAAGGAGCAACCTGAAATTTTACCTTCCTCTCTTGAGTGGGCATAGCAGACAGAGATCTGGGAGAGGTGAATCTGGTGAGAGTTCTTACCCTTCACTCACTTCTTCCAGTTTTCCCAGGATCCCATCTTCAGGGTCCTGAGCTAGTCAAGTTAAAGTAGTAAGTTTAGCTTCAGTATCTACCAGAATTTGGCAAAGTTTTTGATTAATTTTGATTTTATTTTCCCCTTGGCTGTTTGAGAGAATAACTGGTAACAGTTCACCAGAGAATCCATCTGAGTCTAGTCAACTCTGATAGGTACCCATATTTTGAGGATAGATATGGGGACATCTGTAAGCCACCAACCTGGTGGACTTTTTTGTTTACAGTCTTGTAGTCTCTTCAGAGGGAAAAGGCAATTTGGACAGGGGATTAGTAGACTGTGAGTACTCAGTTAAAGGAGGGGAGAGGAGGGGGAGGAATCATGTCAGCCTACAGTCTTTTGTTTTAGATACTTCTTGTGGGTGTTTTCATGATTAGACCCTTGCAGTGAATCTTTCAATTAAGCTATTTTAGAATCTTGAATTCTTTTGGAGGATTCTGCATGCCAGTTAAAATAGATATCCCATTCTGTTTAATTTTGGACCCTTTACACTCAAGTGTACTTTTTAAATAAATGATCTTTTCTCATTGGAATTGTAGGGGAAGGAAAAATTTCCCTTTACCCCTTCTGAGTTCTTTGGCTAGTCTAATAATTAAATTGACATGAGGCAGTTTAACAGGAGTAGAGCGATTTATTTTTGTATGTACAAGAGCCCCATAAAAATATGAGACTCCAAGAAGTGACCAAAGCAGGGAGCTTTTATACCTATTAGACAAAGTAACAATAAATGAGTGAAGAATTGACAAGAAAAGAGAGTTTAGGCTTGGGGGTAGTAAGTTAGTGAAGTAAAAAGGTTTGTTTATACAGCTTTCTTACACTAAATTCCCTGTTTCTAGTGATAAGGATACCCTCTATCTTTCTGATACAGGGAGGGTACCTGTCATTGGAGATTTAGTTCCTGCTTTCAAGGAGGCAAAAGATGGCCAGAGTGTCCTTCTCACACTGGCTGCTTCTCAAGTAACTTTAATTCAAAATAATCAGTTTGCCAAAGTGGCATATTTTGGGTGGCATAGTCTACTCCCCTTCAGAACATTTCCCATAATGGCCATTGTAATTCTCAATTGTCTAAATTTGATTTTGCAGTTTCTGTGATTTATAGCTTCCAGGACCACAATTCCTAGACATAAAATAATAGGTATTTCAGTTTTCTGAAACTCGAGGATCTCATTTCTTTAGCTAAGCATTGGGTCTCAGCCAAATTAATACCTAATTGGGATGTGGCACTTGATTAAGGATTTTTGTGGTGTTTTATAGTGTACCTCATTGCTTGGAGCTTTTCTTGAGATTGGCTGGCAACTTAACTTTTAATCTGTGCTGTGACCAGTTTATCCTAGCACAAGGTCTTAGAGTTAAGTGGCAAGCACTCTAATATCTTTTATTTATTTAAAAAAATTGAAGTATAATTGATTTACAGTATTATATTAGTTTCAGGTGTACAGTATAGTTTTGAGTATTTTTTCAGATTATACTCCATTATAAGTTATTATAAGATAATGCCCATAATTCCCTGTGTTACACATTATACTTATTGCTTATTTATTTTATACATGGTAATTTGTGTCCATTTATCCCATACTCCTAATTTGTCCCCCCTCCCACTTCTCTCTCCCCTTTGGTAACCACAAGTTTGTGTCTGTATCAGTGAGTCTGTTTCTGTTTTACATATACATTAATTTGTATTATTTTTTAGATTTCACATATAAGTGACATCATACGGTATTTGTCTTTCTCTGCCTGACTTATTTCACTAAGCATGATATTCTCTAGGTCCATCTACGTTGCTGCATGTAGATGTATTTTTGGTGTGTTCATGGAGGGAGATGAGCTCCACATCCTCTTACTCTGCCGTCTTGATCTCTCTCCTCTAACAGCTTTTAAGTCCTCGACTTTTGCCTACCAATTTTGCAGCTTTGGCTTCCGAGATACCCATTAGCAATAGATCTACTGTTCCTTTCAGGAAAAGATTTCTTTATAGTGGCAGATACCCGAATGGCTTTTAATACTCTAGCTAGTGCCTACTTAGCCTTTTATGTGTCATTGGTTAAAACAGTCTGAATTTCTCGCCTTAATTTATTTCCCCAGTCCTTTAGCAGTTTATGCTGTGGACTTACCTCAAGGCTTTGTGAATTCCCTAACAGCTACTATCTTGATTTCTTAGATTGAGTTGTATCTATTATTTTCCCTTGTTGAAAGAATCCTCCCTAATCCAACCAGATTTGTGTTTCTGGCTTCTTGTACACAGTTCCTGAGACCTGTCAGGACACCCAGAAGTACCTACCTTGTAGATGAGGTTGGCCACAAACCCAAATGCTGTGGTCCAGTTAAGTATCACCATGAAAAATCTGGAGTCTCTCAGACCCCCCAGTATTACACCTGGAAGAATTGGGACAAACAGCAAGAGCTCAAATGCAAAATACACAGTGCTTGATCTGAGAGAAGCTTACTAGTGATCCAGGAGTTCAGCCTAGGAGGCAGTGAACCAAACGGGCTCTGTGGTATCTTCACTTGCATCCAGGACCTGTACCTGGAATCTTCAGCAGCTGTCTTTGTGTCCCATATCATTGTCAAAACTGTCAAAAATGACAAAACTTTAGTAATGAGTTTGATGTCCCTTATTCAGGGAAAAACAATCCATGGATTGGGGGAGTACAGTTTCTTATAAGCAATGGAGCATTGTTTCCAAGGGATTTGGAGAAGAGTGAGTTTTATAGAGAGGTAGAAGAGGCAGTGCTGAAACAGGCTGGGAGGTTGGGAATTTCCTTTTGTTAAATTTCCTTTTGTTAAATAAAAGTATAGTTGATTTTTAGTGCTATCTAGGTTTTGGGTGTATAACATAGTCACAGTTTTTAAAGGTTATAGTCCATTTATAGTTATTATAAAATATTGACCATATTCACTGTGTTGTACAATATATCCTTGTAGCTTATTTATTTTACACATAGTAGTTTGTATCTCTTACTCCCCTTCCCCGTTCTCTCTCTCCCTGGGTTTTCTTTATAAGGTTAGCACATCCTATTTTTAGGGTAAGGTGAGTTCACTAAAGCTAAGTTGGAGGATTGTGATTGGTGTTTGTTAGGTTTCCTTGAGAAGTGTTTCCCCTAAGTGTTGACTGACTTAGGTTTAGATTTGTGATGTGGGCTGGGCCCCTGGAGTGGCCTTCATTCTTTGGGTCCTGATATGCAAGTTAACTTTATCAACTCCAGTCCCAGAATCCTTCCTAGGATATACATTATATTGTATCATATTATATTTTATTACAATATATTATAAAGTATATTTAAAACACATACACAATATATAAATATATTTTGTATGTAGTGTTTTTGAGATTCATTTATATAAAGATTAACAAAGAATATCAAGCTATATTATATTAAATATTTAAAACAAATATACTGGAGAAATAATATAATACTAAGCAATAATGTGTTACACCTAAGGAAGACATACAAATAATACACAAAATTGTAGAAAATAGAAGAATAAGGAACTATTTATATCATGTTTCATGAGGCCCGCTGCCACTTTGTAAACTTCCCTGAGACTTATGTACCAAGGAACTTAGGCATCTTTCAGTCAATAACAAGCAAGAAACTGGGGCTCTTAATCCAGTAACCCTCAAACAACTAACTCTTCCCAACCATCAAGTGAGTGAGCTTGGAAATCAGTCTTTCCCTAGTTGAATTTTGAGATGACTTAAGAACTGGTTAGCATCTTTGCTGCAGTCTGTGACAAATACTCTGAAACAGATGACCAGGTTAAGCTGTGTGTATATTCCTGATCTACAGAAACTGACATAATAGGTAAATATATTTAGGCTATTGTGATGGTTCATTTTATGTGTCAAAACTCCATTGACTGGTCACAGGGTGCCCAGATTAAACATTATTTCTGAGGTGTGTCTGTAAGAGTGTTTCTAGATGATATTAGCATTTGAATGATAGACTCAGTAAAGTAGAGGGCTCTCCCCAGTGTGAGTGGGCAGGCATCACCCAATTCATGGGGGACCTGAATTGAACAAAAGACAGAAGAAGGAGGAATTAGCCCCCTTTTTTCTTCCTGTCTGATTACTTGAGCAATTGATCTTCTGCCCTCTGAGCTCCTGGTTCTTAAATCTTTAAATCTGCACTGGAATCTACACACTGACATCCCTGGTTCTCAGGCCTTCAGACTAGGACTTGATTTACACCACTGGCTTTTCCAGGTCTCCAGCATGCAGATGGCAGATTGTGGGAATTTTCACTGTCTGTAACATGAGCCAATTCCTTAGAATAAATCTCTTTCAGAAATATTTTATTGTTTCTGTTTCTCTGGAGAACACTGGCTAATACAGCTAAAAAGCATTGGTGTAAATTGTTATACAGCAATACATAACATCTAAGAACATTATGAGTAGGTGAAATTATATGTCAATCTTCCCCTTGGACATCGATGCAGTAACATAAACAAAGTATTAGTAAACCGAATTCCACAATATAAAGAGCTAATATACTACAGTCGAGTTGGGTTTATTTTTAATACAGGGTTTCTTTAGGTTTTGAAAATTGGTTTCCCACAGTATCAGAATAAAAGGGGAAAGTCATATACTCATTTTTATAGAGTGTGTATTCTTGCAATGATAGAATAATGGATCAGTCAAACATAATGGAGAATGCAAAAACAAACTCATAAATATGTGGACACAATTTATAACAGAGTTCATACCATAGTGCAGTGGGGAGAAGATGCTGTTTTTTATAAAATGATGCTAGTTCAACTACATGGAAAATTTTTAGTGAAGCAAAAGATACTTGATCTTTGCCTTATACTTCCCTCTCCACACACAGCATATGGATTCTAGATCTGAGTGCTAAAGGCAAATAATAAAGCTTTTGGAAGATAACACGGAGTGGGGATAGCTTCATGATGAGTAGGGAAAGCAATAGATTGATATTTGTAACTATATTAAAATTAAGAACTTTTGTTACTTACCATTAAATGAATGAAAATATAAGCCATGGAGTGAAGGAATATATTAATAATACCAATACTGAACTCATATCCAAAGTGCAAAATTATTTTTAGAAAAAGGGTAGAAAACAAAGTAGAAAAAAAAGATGTTACATAGTAAGGTAACCAAATCACCAGTATGCATGAGGAAAGGCACTTAAACTCATTAATAAGTAGCAAAATAAAATTACTGTCATATACCACTCATACTCATCAGAATGGAAACATTGAAAAGATTGACAGTTTCAAGTATTGTGAAGATATGGAGGAACTCTCATATGCTGTTGGTGAGAATGTAAGTTGTTACGTCTCTCTAAAAAATAATGTGTCAATATATATGAAAGTTAAAAATACGTATGTCCTGTGCCCCAGCACATACATTTCTAGGCATGTATCTTGCATATATTCTCATACGTATGTAAAACATACCGTGGTATTCACTACAGCATTTTTATAGCAGCATAAGACTGAAAAAAAGTGTTCATCAGTGGGGATTGGTCACATAAATTCTGGTACTTCTGTGCAATATAAACTGCAATTATTGAAAGAAATGAGGTAGTTCTGTATATACCAATGTAAATTTATATGCAGGATATGTAAGAAAAATAGTAATATGCAACGGATTATGTATTTCTTAAAAGTGAGATATCTATAGATATTTCTTTTGTAAAACTTTTATTTAAAAAATGGATAAAAATAGTTGCCTCTAGAGAAGAAAACTGGTGGTAAAAGAGTTTGTATCTTTTGTATCATATGCATTTATTATCTATTCAAAAATAATTTTTAAAAGAACTACAGAAAAGACAGGAAGTAGTAGCTAATGATGCATTACTTTGATTATAAAGGGGACCCTCTGAAGTAGGACACCTGTAGGTACTATTTATTGCATGATATTGAAAATAAGCACAGTGTCCAGAATTTATAGTTGTCTATGAGATGCTTGATAAGAGTTGTCTGGTTTTAAATATTGCTCCCTTATGTGTTTATTCTTTATCATAATGCATTTCTTAACATAGCTGCTCATACAGAATGGTGGGGAGGAGTGGAGCCAGGGGAAGGGGATTAAAAAATTTAGGCTGAGATCATAGATGTTCTACTACCTTGACCAGAGGATTAGAATAGTTTACTTAGTTACATTGGGGAGAGTTCCTGTATTTTTCACTCCTATTTGTATATGCATCTTCTGCATTCTGGCTTCAAACTGTGTAATAGTTGCACCTGCTATTCTTAAAATGCATCTAAAGATTGAATGGCGAACTAAATAGCCACTTGATTTTGCTGTTGAGACCAATGACTGCAGGTGTATGTAATTTTGCATCCTAATTCTATCTCCTCTAAATTACCGCCAAATACATGTCTTTTAAAATCTGAATTTCTGAGGTAAGTTGGGAGGAGCCTATAACTTTTGACAGGAACCGGAAATTTGATTTTCAAAAAGGATATGACATTGTGTGTTTAAAGGCTTTGGGGGAAAACCAGAGGTTTTATACCTAATGATAGACTTAAGAACTGCCTTCCATTATTTATACTTTTTTGAATTTTTAAATGTCTAAAAATTACCACAACTCCTCCTTCTAAGGTTATGAGTTTACTGCAAACAGTTTCTTTGTAGAAGAACTTAATTAACAAGTATAGGTGGGACTCACATTTGCAATGAGTATTTCCCTGAAGAATTGTGAATATCCTGAATTTTGGAAAATTAAATTACATTTTACATGCATTAGGGGAGTTTTCTATTTAAGAACAATCTTTGATTTGTCATCTTATTTTATTAGGCTTGCTTAATTAAGTTTAGCATAGTCGAGGTAAAATTACTCAGTACCTGGCATTGTTACCCACTACCAAAAGCAGCATTTAATTTAGTTTAAAGGAAAAGGAAAATCTTAGAGATGTTTGAACTTATCAATTTAGTCCACAAAATTGATTAGGTAGCTATTTGATGACAAAATCTGAAAATGAAACAAAGCAGCAGGGACTGTGAGAAGTACATGGGCGGTGCTCCTGGGGAGCTTGCACTGCAGAGTTGGAAAAAGTATAAACCAGTTTCCTCAGAACACAACAAGTGAAATATTTATCAAGCAATGTTCAGGGCAAGTGATCAATGCAAAGTTATGTATTCAACATAGAACAGGGGAAAATACATAAATCAAGAAAATGAAAACTGGGTAAGTTAAACAGAAGCTACTTAGCAAGAGAAAGTTCTGTTCACCAAGAAATGAGTGCATACATAATAGTATCAACATGTCTACTTTCCTCTTCTTTCCTCCCCCTTTCATCTTCTCTCTCTTCCTCTCACGCGCACATACACACAAACACACACACACACACACACACACACACAGAGTGTCTATTACTCCATAGTACCAATAAACAAAATTGCAAAGATTATTTTTTTTTCCCTGATGAAACTTCCAAGTTTAGACTGAGTCTGTGCTCAAGACCTTTAAGAGCTTGAAAGCATTTTCATAAATTGTTCCCTGGTGCCTTTGACCTAATTTCTGGAAACTATTCGAAAACCTCAGGTGTCTGAATGCAAATTTTATCCTTACAGTTCATTAATAGCTCTATAAAAGTTAAATATATGAGCTGCTACAAATTGAAACAGCTAAACTATTTGCTTAATGGATACATAGCCTGGGTACCATAATACTAAGAGGGATATAAGGTCACAGTATCAATTTCACTTGCTCATTTATTTTTTTTTCCCTTCATCATTCCTGCGTCTATGTGTTAAGGATGCAAATTTCTATTAGAATATATCAAACTAAAATAATGTAAAAAATAATGTAACAAAATAAAAACCACTGTTTTCGTCAAGGCCTAATTTGAGAAAATATATACTATTTATTGAATATTGGATCTACTCTTATGTTAAATGCTATACACACATACACACACATATATATAATCTCATTTAGAATAAGACACAATAACTTAGATTATTACCATTTAATAGATGAAAACCAGTGGAAAAAGACTCAACAACTTGTGGATAATTATGTGGCTAGTACACAATAAATCTGACTCCCAAACCATAGCAACTAACAGTGCTTGGAACACAGTAAATGCTAAATAAATTGTGCATATTCTTATTTATTATAATTCATACTGATGCCATGAATTCATTCATTCAAATATACCAAAAGTAGCATTCAGCCATGACCTAAAATCTATTGGTCTGCCCTTCATCTCCATGGTATTGTTCTTCATTTCTTAATAAAATTAAATCCCATGATTAATTATTGTAATCATCCTTTTTTATTCACACTTACTTCGCTTTCTGTCTCCCCCTCCCTAAACTCAGTTGACCAAACCAGCCCTAACTATCTCTATTGTACATCAGCACTCAGTGTAGCTGAATGTGACTGGAGAAACACACACAACTCTATAGGCTGATGTTTCTGTAAATTTGACACCACTAACCTCAAATGGATTCTTAATGCTGTCGTGTAATGGCAGCTCTGCTATCTGCTAGATAAACTACTTTACCTCTTCTCTCGCCTCATGTTCCAGTAGCTCCTCCCTAGTCTTTACTCTTCGTTGATGATCTTTCATTCTATTTCACTAAGGAAATTGAATTGATCATAAGAGAATTATATTTTAATGTAAACATGATTAAAATATCATCAGCTAGACAATTTATTATGAATTTCATTTGGAGGAGTGAACCAGAAAAAACACATAAAACTGTGATAAAAAAGAACAGTGAGAGTGGGCTAAACTTAATAGACCTTAAAACATATTATAAAAACCTCCTTTAAAAGAATATATCGGTGCTTGAATAGACTGATTAATGGAACAGAATTATTAAAGTTCCCCAAAAGGCCCAACTACACATGAAAATTCAATATTGACAACAACAAAATCCCCAATCTGTGAAGAAAAGGACATTTTAATAAGAGATGATTTGAAAACAATATAAATAAATAATATAAAGCTGGATAAATTCTTTATATCATGCACCAATAGAAATTTTAAATGTATCAGAGATCTAAAAGTAAAACATGAAATTATGTAAGTATTAGAAGAAAACATGGATGAGGGAGGGTAATAGCTCAGTAGTAGAGCATGTGCTTAGCATGCACATAGTCCTGGGTTCAATCCCCGATATGTCCATTGAAGAAAAAAATCAAAAACATGGATAAATTTAACCACGAGATGTAGTGATCTTTACAAATTATGATCCCAAGTCAAGAAACAATAAAGGAAAGTGTTGACACATTTATCTATTAACAGTTTTTATGGCACTTTATATTTTTAGAGGAGTTTTAGGTTCATAGCAAACTGAGAGGAAGGTACAGAGCTTTATCATACCCCCACTCCCCCACACATGTATAATCTCTTCCATTATCAGCATTCCTTTCCAGAGGGTACATTTGTTATACTTGATGAATCTACATTGACGAATGATTTCTCAAAGTACATAGTTTACTTTGTTTTTTTTTATTATATTCATTTATTTGTTTTATTTTTTAAATTCCACATGTAAATGATAACATACAGCATTTCTCTAGTTTACTTTGTTTTATTCTTTGTGTTGTATATTCTCTGTTTGGACAGATGTACAATGACATATATCCACCATTAGAGTATCAGAATGTTTGCATTGCCCTAAAAATCATCTGAGCTCTTCTTATTCATCTACCCCCATCCCTAGCAATTGCAGATTTTTATTTTACTGTTTCCGTAGTTTTTTGTTTTCCAGAATGTCATACAGTTAGAAGTAAATAGTGTAACCTTTTCAGATTGCCATTTTCACTTAGTAATAAGAGTTTATGGTTGCTATATGTCTTTTTAGGCTTGAAAATTCATTTCTTTTTTATCACTGAATAATATCCCATCATCTGGATATAACACAGTTTATCTATTCACCTACTGAAGGACTTCTTTGTTGCTTTCAAGCTTTGGTAATTATGAGTAAAGTTGCTATTCCCATCCATCTATAGGTTTTTGTGTGGGCATGTTTTCAGCTCCTTCATATTAAATAGCGAGGAGTCTGATTGCTGGATTGCTTGGTAAGAGTATGTCTAGTTTTGTAAAAAAATCAACAAACTCTCTTCCAAAGTGGTTGTGCCATTTTTAATTTTCCTACCATTTTATTTTTCCTACCAGAAACAAATGAGAGTCCCTGTTGCTCCACATCTTTGTCAGCATTTGGTGTTTTAAGGTTCCAGATTTTGGCCATTTTAATAGGTGTAGAGTGGTATCTCATTTAATTTGCATTTGTCTAATGATATATGATGTGGAATGTCTCTTCATATGCATATTTTCCATCTGTATACATTCTTCGGTGAGGTGTCTGTTAAGGTCTTTGATCCATTTTAAAATTGGGTTGTTTCTTATTGTTGATTTTAAGAGTTCTTTGTATATTTTGAATAACAGCCTGTTAACAGATATGTCTTTTGCAAATATTTGCTCCCAGTTTGTGCCTTGTTTTCTTATTTTGACATTATTTTGCAGAGCAGAAATTTTAAATTTTAATGAAATGCAGCTTATCAATTATTTCTTTCATAGATTGTGTCTTTAGTGTTGTATCTAAAATGTTATCATCTAGATTTTTCTATTCTGTTTATCTCCTAACTGTTTTATAGTTGAGGGTTTTAAATTTAGGTCTGTGATCCGTTTTCAGTTAGTTGTTGTGAAGGATATGAGATTTGTATCTAGATTCATTATTTTGCATGTAGATGTCCATTTTTTTCCAGCACCATTTATTGAAAAGACTTCCTTTGATTCATTGTATTCCCTTTGCTTTTTTCACCCCAAATATCAGTCAAATATATTTATGTGTGTCTATTTCTAGGTTCTCTATTCTATTCCATTGATCTACTCATCTATTTTTTTTTTTACCAACATCACACTGTCTTATTTACCGTAGTTTTATAGTAAAAGTTGGAGTTGAGTAGTGTCAGTTCTCAGAGTTAGTTCTCTTACTTCAATATTGTGTTGGCTATTCTGGATCTTTTGTCTCTCCATATAAACTGTAGAATCATTTTGTTGATATTCACAAAATAACTTACTAGAGTTTAATTGAGATTGCATTGAATCTAGATAGAGTTGGGAAGAATGGACATCTTGACAGTATTGATGAGCATAGGATATTTCTCCATTTCTTTAGTTCTTGTTTGATTTTTTTCATCAAATGTTTGTAGTTTGTAGTTTTCCTCATAAAGATCTTATTCATATGTAGATATAAATCTAACAAAATATTTTATATTTTGGGTTCAAATGTAAATGATACTGTGTTTAATTTCAAATCTCACTTGTTCTTTGCTATTATACAGGAAAATGGTTGATCTTTGTAGATAACCTTATATCCTGCAAATTTGCCATAATCACTTATTAGTTCCAGGAGGCTTTTTTTCTTTTTAATCTATTCTTTTGGATTTTCTACATAGCTAATCATGCTGTCTACAAACTAAGGCTGTTTTATGTCTTCCTTTTTAATCTGTATATTTTTTATTTCCTCTTCTTATTGCATTGCAAGAACTTGTAGTGCAGTATTGAAAAGCAGTGGTGAAAAGTAAAAATTTTGAAAAAGTGAACTTCCACAGACTCCTGCTACCGCATGTACCCACCAAATTAGTCTCCATGCCAATATACTCCTTGTTTCATAGATGAACTCTGTGTGCTTGTCTAATTCCAGGCCCTCCACCTATGCACTAAACCTCCTTTCTTCTTTGCTACTCAAGAATAATGCTGCAATAATTCTCCCCTTAGCATCATCATTTAGTGTTTGTTTTCTCTTGAATTATTTTCATCAGAATACCAGGATACTCTTATTCGTCCCATCTAAACAAACAAAAAGCTACTCTTGACCCCTGCTAGCTGCTAGTTTCTTTGCTCCCCACCTGCAGCAAAATTTCTTGAAACAGTTGATCATATGTAGTACCTCAAATTACTCTTGTCTTATTTTCTGTTAAATCCACTGCTATTAAGCTTTCATTCCCTTAACTCCATCAGACCTCCCTCTGTCACTGGGAAGGATATTTCTCACTCATCTTCTTATATGATCACTTCTGACTTCTCCTAAACTTTTCCACATTCCTAAACTCCAGACTGCTGTATCCACCTACTTACTAAACATTTCCACTTGGACATCCAACAGACATCTCCAAGGCAACAAGTCCACAAACTTGAATTTCCTGGGGCCTTCTTCATCTCAGTTCATGGTAACTCCAAAGTTCCACTTGTTCAGATTCCAAATCTTGAATCTATCCTAGACTCCTTTTTTTTTTTCACACATCATATCTAATCCATCAACAAAACCTATCTATTCAACCTATTCAACATATCCAGACTCTGACCATTTTTCACCACCTCCACTGCTACCACCTTAGTCCAATCTATTAATTTCTCTTGGTCTTAGTTGGTTTTCCTGCCTCTGTCTTTGCTTGTCTGTAATGTATTCTCAACACTGTAGTCAAAAATATTATTTTAGAATATAAGTCAGAATACTGTCATGTCTCCCCCAAGTTAGAGTAAAATTCAAATTATTCCATTGACTTGAAAGCGTTGCATGATCTGCCTCCCCCTCCCATATTACTTCCTTGACTTTCTGCTGTTCCTTCTTCAGTTTCTCTGTTTTAGCCCCACTGGAATCCTTACATTGTCTCTGTCATAATAGGCACATTGAAAGTGTAGAACCTTTTGTACTAGCTATTTTTTTTGTCCTAGAATGCTCTTCTCCAAATATGATTAATGTTCTAACCTCCCTCAAGTCTTTGGCTAAATGTTATTGCTCAAATGAGGCCTATCTAGTATGACTTCTCTATTTAGAATTATAACTCTGTCATTACCCCAAAACTTGTCATTTCTTTTATTCTGCTTCACTGTTTTTACTGTACTTCTTATCACCTTTTATTTCTTTATTTATTATGATTATTGTTTATTGTCTGTCTTCCTCTGCCCTGCTAGAATATCATCTCCATGAGTGCAGGAAGCTTTGTTTTACATTGTTTTTTTTGTTTGTTTTAACTGATGTATCCCAAGCACTTATGAGTTCCTAACATATAATTAATGTTCAACCAATGTATGATAAATAAGTACATTATTTCCTTGTTTGTGCCTGAAAACTAGGTATTTGTATGGACGGTGTGCCTGCCTTTCTATGATGAGGCAGTTCTGTGATTTTTCTTCCCAGAATTCTTACTCTAAAGTCATCTTCACCTTCATTCACACGGACTGGTAATGGCAATAATTTCTGAAGTAGTTGGCACAATAGTAGTTTTTCACAGACCAAAACTATGAAATCCTCTGGATCAGGATTCTTTAAAATAAATTTATTTATCCTGTTATGTCTGTGGTGAAACAAAATTAAAACAGTATTAAAATGGTATAATGATAGCCATTAGTAATACATTGATATTAAAAACAAGATAAAAGTAAATATCCCCAAAAGCTACCATTACTCTTATCATCACATGTGTTTCTCTAAAATACAAATCTCATTGTGCTAACTGCTTAAAATATTTCAATGACTCCCCTCTGTCCTTCAAATAATATCTAACATGATAGGAATTATGATGATGATGGTAAGTAATAAGACTTATTGAGTACTGACTATATTCTAGTCATTGTGCTTAGAATTTTATGTGATACTAATTCTGTCATTTAATCATCACAGTAACCCTGTGATACAAGCATTATTATTACTCCCGTTTTACAGACGAGAAAAGGGATTTATCACAGTTAAAGTGCTTGTACAAAGAATTTTTGAAAATAGAAAAATGTTCTTCTTGCACTTGAATTTAAATAATTTTCATAGTCTCAAAATTCAACAGTTAAAACAATAGAAAATACAGTTATATTGGGACTAAATGGCAGATTTACATAATTTCCCATAATTTGCATTTTGCATTCTGTACATCAGTTCTTATCTCTTTCTCTTCAACCTCCAACACCAAGCTCATTATTTGTCTAATTGACACATTTCATGATGGTCCTGTGAAGCCAGTGAGTCCTTTCTTTCAAATATACTTTGAATAAAAGCTGAGATTGAATATGGGAGGGAATCTTAAATTTTCCCTTTCTTCTCTTCTTTTAGACTAGGATTAGAGTGAAATAGAAAAATAAACAAGATAATCAAGAACAGTTCACTCCAGCCTTAAACCCACTAGGAAAAGTGAAAAAGTCATGTGAATCATTGCAAAGTGAGAAGTCCATCTATAGAAAATTGAAAGGAGATTGTATGTAAGATAGTTGTGTCTATAACAGTTCTGTCCATTGATAACCACCTTGATCAGGGCTTCTTAAGCTTGGATCTAAAGGTCCCTGAGAGACCATGGATAAATTTCAGGTGTTCCATGTACTTTCCTTCCTCATGAATGCAGGCAACAAACCACAGTATCATTGGTAGTACTGGTGATTTTATCACCAGTAAAAATCACCTGTATTTTCCTATCATATTTTAGTTTGAAATATCATATATGCTCATTATTACTGTAAAATTTGTGATAGTGAGCAACCTCATGGCTAGTCTAATAAATTATCAGGAGTTGCACACTGTTACAGAGACTTTAGTAAAGTCACATGCATTGGAAGAGATCAAGATGATTTGTGGATGGAACAGAAGAAGTAATTATAGGTGGGTCCCTACACAAATGTTGTGATACATTCTTGAAGCAGGTCATAAAAGTAGCAGTTTCAGCATTCCCATTAACTATGTAACTAGTTGAAGCTATAGATGTCTCTTAAGTTAGCCAACAGATTGTTTTTGTTCATGATGTGCATACTGACACTGAAAAAAAAAATTCTATTTTGTGAGTCCCTTTTGGATACTGAAAAAGCTGCTGATGTTTGGAAATAGTAAAAAGTTGTTTTGCCAAACAAATATTTGACTGGGAAAAAAAAGCTTCATACTCTTCGCACAGATGGATCTTCTACAATGATTGGTAATGCATCTGGTTTTGCTACTCAAGTGAAAAAAGGAATCTTTTTATATGTCATTGTCACTCACTGCTTTTTACAGAAACATGCACTGGCAACAAAGACTTCTGCAATAAATCTGAAAGAAATTCTGTCAAGAGCCATGATATTATTAATAAAATCAGATGCAGATCTCTGAATCTTTTTATTTTTAAGATTTATTTCCAAAAAAAATTGGAGAATATTACACTCTACCACATGGAAGTTCTATGGCTTCCAAGACAAGTCTTTAAGTGATGGTTCAAACCAGGGGCAGAAATTTCACTTCTTATAAAAACAAAACAAAACCAAAACCCAAAAAGTCTCCTAAATCACTTTGAAAGGAAAAGTTTTATCCATTGAATGATTTACTTGACAGATATTTTAACCATACGAATGATGTAAATTTTTCAACATTGTGAAGTCTATTACAGATGCTTCTTAAAAATTCCAAGCCTTCTTGGCTAAGCTACCAATAAGGAAGAAAGTAGAGGTCAACATTCTTGCAAACTTTAAACACTGGAGGAAATGCTTTACCCAAGTGGAGTGGGGATATAAAATTCTCTGTCAATTTATTTGGAAAGAAAATCTGCAAATAGCAGAAAACACAGCAGAACATTTTCAAAAGATACTTTACGTTAATAGCATTAAAATTAAACCATGGATTCACAGTCCTTTCTTCTAATATAAACTGTATTAAAGATTTAAAACTAACTAATGATGAACTCATTGATTGTTAGAATGAAAGAATTTACTACAACTGGAGTTTAACTCGAAAGTCATTGGGACATTCCTAGTGTTCAGTGTGAGAAACTTATCCTTGTATTTTAAAGAGCAATTTGAAAGTTTTAATTCCATTCTCAATGATATATCTTTGCAAATAGATATTTTCTGCTCTTGTAACCATGAAAATAAAAATAAAACATAAAGATTGATTGGATATCCAATATGACATATATATTGCTCCACAGGTTAATGGCCTTATTCAAACTAAGCAGCAAATACCTTCACACTGAAATATTAAATTAATGTTAACATACTTTTCTAAAGTATATTATTTTGTTACCAATGCATTGATGAAAAAAACAAAGTATATTACTATATGGTTCATTTAGTTAATATTTGTTAGTGATTCTTTATATTTCTTTGAAATTCTATCTTTGTATGCATTAAAAATATTAGTCTGTATATGTAAAATAGATAAACAACAAGGTCCTATGGTATAGCACAGGGAACTTTATTCAAAATGTTGTTGGATAGGTTCTTGCCTTGGGCAGGAAAGAATTGAAGAGCAAGGCATAGTAAAGTGAAAGCAAGTTTATTTAGAGAGATATATACTCCATAGACAGAGTGGGGTCTGTGTCACTCAGAAGGGAAAACAGTTTAGGAGATACTTACTCCATAGGCAGAATGTGGGGCATCTCAGAAGGACCAGAGGGAGAGAGAGCAACCACTGGCTACAGAGGGCTCGGTAATTTTATATGCTAGTAAGTAGGAGGATTATTCCCACTACTTTGGGGAAAGGGCAGGGATTTCCAGGAATCGGGTTACCACCCACTTTTTGACCTTTTATGGTCAGCCTAGGAACTGTCATGGCACCTGTGGGTGTGCCATGAGTGTCAAGGTCTACTGGAAGTTGAATCTTCCACCATCTTGGTTCCAACCAGTTTGTCCTGTCCTCAGTGGCTGTGTCATTCCTTCAGTGGTTGTGCCCTGCCCCCTTTCCTTCTGTCTCAAATACTTTGTAATGGCCTATAATAAAACAACAACAACAACAACAACAAACCGAAAAGGAATACATACATATATATGTATACATCAATCACTATGCTGTACATCAGAAATTAACACAACATTTTAATCAACTATACTTCAATAAAAGCAAAAGCAAGTATTAGTCTGAGAAAGACTGTTTATATACTACCAGATTGCCATGACACAGTAAAGGTGCCTATTTAGTATATGCTTTAAAATTTTTTTTCTAGTCTCTGACAGATTATACTCCACTAATTTAATAATTAAAAAAAAAAGAACACTTACTAGTATTCTGGACACTGAATGAAGTATACTTCTCCCTTTGTTGAGACTTAAATATTTTCCATCAATAGTTAAATGCATTTAGAGGAAATAATGAGATACAAATATATGCTTATTTATAAAATATTTTCATGCTACAGTTTATCCCCAGGATCAATTGGCAGTAAGTGTTGACTAGAGTTCATAGGCATTCTTGTATTGTTTATGTGTCCAGTAGAGGGTTTTAGTATTGATTCTTTGTCTGCATCCTGTTAGTTCTTTTCAAAATGAGTTCTGTGGCTTGACCTTGAAAAAAATCTTAGTCTTATGTCTGCAGGTTTATTCTAATTGCAGTTGTTCCTCATGGTCCACATCACACTAACCTGCCACTCATCAAGCCCATTTGTCTGTGAACTGACTTAATTAAACATCTCAAATCCAATTTACTTGATCCTTCTACCATTAAGGGGGGAAAAACCCCTGTCTGTCACTGAAAATGAAATTGGTTAAAAAAAAAAAAAGCAACAGCAACAAACAAACAAAAAATAAATGAAAAGGAAGCAAAAGGAAAAATGGTTTCCTTAAGGATTTCAGTGGCATAACTCTCTATTGCTCAAAATAAGATATGCTGAACGCAAAACAAAAAAATCAAAAAGGAATTAAGAAGTCCTATAACAGCCTCAGTCTGAATGCATTATTCTGTTTTTGATAAAGTAAAGGAAAAGGTAAAGGAAATAGGTGGCCTTACTTCTTTCAACTGCAGTCATTCCTATGACAATATCTTGAAATCCCATCTGTGGCTCTTTTGCCTGTCATATTGAACTTGTAATTGACCATTATTTTTCTGACAGTATACCTTTTAGCATTTCAATCCATTTGTTTAAAACTATACTTGACTCCTTTGTTCTCCTTAACTGCTGTTCCCAGAGCAGTTATCAAACTGTAGACCCTGGGCTAGCAACAGCAACAGCCATTTGGAAACTTTAGAAATGCAAGCTCTTGGGCTCCACCCTAGCCTTCCTGATTCAAACTCTGGGGATGGAGCCCAAGACTCCATCTTAAACAACCTATGTTTTAACCAGATGATTCTGATGCATGCTAAAGTTGAAAAGGTAAGGTAAAGGAAATCTAGCTTTAATACTGGAGTTATATTCAAACTATTCACCACTTGTGTAAATTTTTGCAGGTTACATAACCTGCCTGGGTCTAAGGTTTATTACTTGTAAACTGAGAATTAAAATACCTACTACATATGGAGTGTCTGAGAGTCTTGAAGGTTGGTAGAACTTTACTTCGTTACTTCTCTGTACCCTAGTTTTCTTAGAAGTACAATCAGGATAATACCACCTACCTCCAAGAGTTGTGAGGATTCAGAAATATTGATGTAGGTACTAATACTGTGTCGACTGAAATAAATGCACAGCCTAAAAGTTAAGAGTTATGTTTTATTTGGCAGACATTTCTGAGGACTTGAACTCCTTCTAGCCAGGGATGAAGGCTTCTCAGATCCCTCTGAGCTGGGGGAGGAGCTAGAGTATATAGGAGCTTTACAACAAAGACCAGGTAGTTGGAATAATAAAAGATTACTTGTTATCTAAAGAAAAACAGGCATCTCAAGTTAAAGAATTTAGTGCTTTTCTATGTATAGGAGGAAGCAAACATTTGGGCTCATTGAATCCATTCCTTTGACAAGCACCTAGCTATCTAGGGCCAGTATCCTGTCCTTTATTATTCTGAGTCCCCTCAGGGTGCACCATTGTGAGTGGCTGCAGAGGCTGGGCTGCAGGCTTGTCTTCACTGAGGGGTGGTGGCAGTGGCTGATGACTTGATGGCTTCAGCATTCTTTGTTTACTGATATGGTTTGCAGTATTTTTTGTCCACAACTGATAATACAGCTTCCAGCACTGTTAGGCACATAGTAAGCAGAAAGTAAATGTTAATTTCATTCCTTTGCACATAGTAGGTACTAGGTACAAATTGGTTAACTACAACTGAGTTTTTTAAAGTGTTGGTTGTCTTAAAGAGAAAATTCTGGTCTGGGTTTTCCTGGGCTGCCCATTTTGTTTCTTTTGTTATTTCAGCCAATATCTGCTTATTTTAGAAGTGTATTATTTCTTCCTTTAGCCTAATGATTGAAAAATGCACCGCTTATTTGAACTTAAGAAAACGTGATTACCTTTGAAAAAACACGTTTAGAGTTGCCACTTAGAATCTTCTTAAAGTGGCCAATCACTTTTGATTTTTACTGTCCTATGTTCACAGCATAATCTGATTATGTTGAACTCATTAGGAATTATTTCTATGTAGTTATAATTTGTAGTTTTTGAGATTGCTTGGTAATTTTTCATTAATGAATACCTACATAGGAGACAAGGCAATTAATATAGTTTAGAAAATTCAAGTCATAACAATTGCTCAGTAGAAAGTATAAAGCCTTTCTCGTTCCTCATGTGCTTGATAGAACATAAAACGAATTCAGATTCTCTTCAGAAAGTGTGTACAAATCACTCTTAACACTTGACAGGTTTTTTTCCCCCTTAATGTCAAATACTTCCTTGTTCCTTTAAAAATCCTCTTCAAGTTACTCGTCCAAAATTTTTCAAAAGCCTTGCTTATGGTTGTGATAAAAATTGATTAATGTGACATTTTACAAAATTAACAGTGGGTAGGTTTCAGATTAATTTAATAAGACTTGAAAAAAATAAAAATTGTGAGTTTCTTAGGCAAAAGAGTGAAAAGAGCCCTGGCCGTTCAATCAGGAAGCACTTGAGCCCTGACAGCAACTGTATTTGTAAATTGGGCAAGTTTCTTGATCTGCAGCGGAGCTTCTTATCTGTAAAATGGATTGCAGTGAGGACCAGACAGTGTAATGCAAGTATAAAAACTATGAAAACGTATCATTTTGTGTCAGGTATTCCCTGGCTTACAGAACAATTCTGGCAAGTGTACTCATGTAGATAACACATACATTTGTCTCAAAATCACCATCAGAATTCCTCATTGGAAGAGATACTAAATGGCATGGTTAATTAAGGCACTTTTATTTGTATTTAAGGCACTTTTATTTGTATTTGTTACTATGAAATTAAGGCAGAGATTACAAAAAGCATTTTAGGCAATTTGTTACAGAAATTATGATGTAGTAAATTAAATTGCTTTATTAATTCTAATCATAATCATGATAAATCATGATGCATTGACTATAATCATTTGAATGGCTTCACCATTTTGCTGCACTATTAATTTGAATATATGTATGTAGTACATACATAGTGCAGTATATATGATAGTTGCATACCTGTGGATGCATTACTATTTTTAAAGCATTTTAGAATTTTTTCATAATTATCTTATAATAGCAATATTCAAGTTATCTGCAACACTATAATTATACTTGAACTCCTTAAGTTCAGGGCAAAATCTGGATGAGAACCAAAGAAATTTATACTGGGCTTGAATGCATTTCCCATGGAAATGAAAAAGGACAATGTAACAACAAAAACAGCTTTTTCCAAAAATATTGGAGATGTACTTAATAAGAAATGAGAAGGACCTATATAAGGAAAAATCTGCAAGGCATGTGTGAAAAATTGGATGTACAGAGAAGTAAAAGTTGTTCTTAGCTAGGAAGAGTTAGAGGTTCAACGATACCAACCCTCCCTAAGTTAATAATAAAATAAAATCTGTCTAACCCATTTGGCTGTCTACATTTACAAGTAAAACATTAAAAAGATGACAGGAATCCCTGTTTTCATAAGATGATATTTGGACTGGTAGGACTTGCTACAGAGTAATCAAGTAGAGACCCAGCCATTTTTGGGGTGAGATTCATAGCTACTATTGCCTGATGTATGTTACATGATGAAATAGGTGAAATGATGCTCATCAGATTAATACAAAAGTGAAAAATTAGAACTATTAGAAATGCCCAGTGGTTAGGGATTGGTTATATACATTTGGTTACACTGATATTATGTAGCTTTGAAAATATTACATTGTAGAATAAAATTTTGACATGGTAATATAGTCATGCTGACGCTTACGGCCTTACACTTCTACAGAGCTTTGTATGTGCCAGGTACCCTTGGGAGTGCTTCATAGGTGTTAACTCACGTAATTTTCATGAACACTCAATGAGATAGATATTATTCCCATTTTACTGATGGGAGACTGAGACACAGAGAGATTTTTATATAGTGACCATTCATAAAATTATTAAGTAGAGGAATTTGTTAATCCAGCTCCAGATTCTGTATGCTTATGTTTTTTAGGTACATAGGAGGACATTTCAAAATAACACTCTATGTACAGCACGATTCTAAATTTGTAAAGCAATTAGGTGAATACCCATTTAGACTTATGTATGAATATATTTAGAAGGAAAGATTGAAATAATATAAACCAATGTTTTGAGAGTGTTTACAAGTTATTGTTTTAATTTTTGAAAATTCTGAACATTTAAAAAAATTTTCTTATTTTCCAAATTCCTTATGGCCAACTTATAGTCCCTTGAAAGTAATTTTTGAAGCATTAATACAAAACCATGAATCCTGGTGTTTCAGTCTGCTCAGGTTGCTATAATTCAGTTCCATAGAATAGGTGGCTTATGCAACAAACACTTATTTCTCAAAATTTTAGAGGCTAGGAAGACCAAGATCAAGGTGCAGCAGATTCAGTATCTGGTGAGAGCTCTCTGCCTGGTTTGCAGATGGCCCCCTTTTTGCAGTACCCTCACATGGCAGAGAGAGTGCGCCATGTTTTTCCCTCTTTTTATATGGGCATTAATCCCATCACAAGGGTCCCAACCTCATGACCTAATCTGACACTTAATACCTCCCAAGGCCTCACCTCCACATACCATCACATTGGGAACTAGGGCTTAAATATGAATTTTGGGGGGCTCAAATATTTAGTCCATAGCATTCCATCCATGGGCCCCGAAACTCATATTCTTCTCAGATATAAAATATATTAATTACATCCCAACAGCCCCCAAAGTCTTAACTCTTTCAAACATCAACTCTAAAGCCTAAAATCCAAAGTCTCATCCGAATATCATCTAAGATATGGGTAAGACTCAGGGTGTGATTCATCCTGGGACAAATTTCCCTCTGGCTGTAAACCTGTGAAACCATACAAGTTCTATGCTTCCAAAAATACAGTGGTAGGACAGGTATAGAATAGATACTTGCATTCCAAAAGGGAGAAATAGAAAGAAGAGGTAATGGGTCCTAGGCAAGTCCAACACCTAGCAGGGCAAATTCCATGAGATCTTAAGGCTCAGAAATAATCCTCAGGCTAGATGCTCTGCCCTCCTGGCCCACTGGTGTGACACTGTCACAGCTCTGGGTGGCACTGCCCATTTGACTTTTGTTGGAGGACGTCTGGACTGTTGGAACTGAGGAGGTGGCCCTAATAATGTCTGAATTGCCTTCAAGACCATTCTTCTCTTTTCTTGAAGGCTAGCACAAGTTCACAGTTGGATAGCTTTATTGAACTGTTCTGTGGAATATAAGAAGTCTGGCAGCCTTCCTGCATTCAGTCCTGTCTCCACAGCATTCTCATCTACTTATCAAATGATTGCTCTGCCACACCTTTACATAGTGTGCTCTTCAGAATAATACTTCTCATATTTTTTTTGCAAGATGGATACTCTGAGTGTTTTCTAAATCTTTACATTTTAGCTTCTTTATATGTATAACAATTCCTTCTTCAATTTCTCTCTTTTTACATTTTACTATAGTCAGGAAGAACCAAGCTGCCCCGTAACATTTTCCTGAGAAATCTCAACTAAATATCTAATTTCATTGCTTATAAGGCTACGTTTCACAAAATGCTAAGACACAAACATAATTCAGCTAATTTTTTTGCCACTTTATAACAAGGATAACCTTTACTCCATTGTCCAGTAACATTTCTGTCTGAGTCCTCATCAGAATGGCCTTTTCTGTCCATATTTGTACCAACATTCTATTAACAACTACCTAGGTAATCTGTAAGAAGATAGAGGCTCTCTTTACTGTGCTCCTCTTTTCCTTCTGGGCCCTTTTAGATTTACCCTTAAAATTCTGTTTACAGCAATGTAAACTTTTCCTAGAATCCACCTCCAGACACTTTCAGCCTGTACCCATTACCTAATTCTAAAGCTGCTTCTACATTTTTTTTTAACGAGTTATAGTCAGTTTACAATGTTGTGTCAATTTCCAGTGTAGAGCACAATTTTTCAGTTATACATGAACATACATATATTCATTGCCGTATTCTTTTTCACTGTGAGCTACCACAAGATCTTATATATATTTCCTGTGCTATACAGTATAATCTTTTTGTCTATTCTACATATGCCTGTCAGTATCTACAAATTTCGAACTCCCAGTCTGTCCCTTCCCACTCCCCTCCTCCTTGGCAACAACAATTTTTTATTCTATGTCTGTGAGTCTGTTTCTGTTTTGTGTTTATGTTCTTTTTTTTTAGATTCCACATATGAGCGATCTTATATGGTATGTTTCTTTCTCTTTCTGGCTTACTTCACTTAGAATGACATTCTCCAGGGACATCCATGTTACTGCAAATGGCATTATGTTGTCGGTTTTTATGGCTGAATAGTATTCCATTGTATAAATATACCACTTCTTTATCTAGTCATCTGTCCATGGACATTTAGGCTGTTTCCATGTCTTGGCTTTGTAAATAGTGCTGCTATGAACATTGGGGTGCAGGTGTCATCCTGAAGTAGGGTTCCTTCTGGATATATGCCCAGGAGCAGGATGACTGGGTCATGTGGTAAGTCTATTCCTAGTCTTTTGAGGAATCTCCATACTGTTTTCCACAGTGGCTGCACCAAACTGCATTCCCACCAGCAGTGTAGGAGGGTTCCCTTTTCTCCACAGCCTCTCCAGCATTTGTCATTTGTGGAGTTTTGAATGACGGCCATTCTGACTAGTGTGAGGTGATACCTCATTGTAGTTTTGATTTGCATTTCTCTGATAATTAGTGATATTGAGCATTTTTTCATGTGCCTATTGATCATTTGTATTTCTTCCTTGGAGAATTGCTTGTTTAGGTCTTCTGCCCATTTTTGGATTGGGTTGTTTGTTTTTTTCTTATTAAGTCTTATGAGCTGCTTATATATTCTGGGGATCAAGCCTTTGTCAGTTTCATTTGCAAAACGTTTCTGCCATTCCGTAGGTTGTCGTTTTGTTTTATTTATGGTTTCCTTTGCTGTGCAGAAGCTTGTAAGTTTCATTAGGTCCCATTTGTTTATTCGTGCTTTTATTTCTATTGCTTGTGTAGACTGCCCTAGGAGAACATTTTTGAGATGTATGCCAGCTAATGTTTTGCCTATATTTTCTTCTAGGAGGTTTATTGTATCTTGTCTTATGTTTAAGTCTTTGATCCATTTTGAGTTGATTTTTGTTTATGGTGTAAGGGAGTGTTCTAGCTTCATAGCTTTCCATGCTGCTGTCCAGTTTTCCCAACACCATTTGCTGAAGAGACTGTTTTCATTCCATTGTATATTCTTGCCTCCTTTGTCGAAGATGAGTTCACCAAAAGTTTGTGGGTTCATTTCTGTTCCATTGGTCCGTATGTCTGTTTTTGTACCAATACCATGCTGTCTTGATGACTGTAGCTCTATAGTATTGTCTGAAGTCTGGGAGATTTATTCCTCCAGCCTCTTCCTTTTTCTTCAGTAATGCTTTGGCAATTTTAGGTCTTTTGTGGTTCCATAAAAATTTTCTTATGATTTGTTCTAGTTCTATGAAATGTGTCCTGGGTAATTTGATAGGGATTGCATTAAATCTGTAGATTGTCTTGGGCAGTATGACCATTTTAACAATATTGATTCTTTCATTCCAGGAGCATGGATATCTTTCCATTTTTTTAAGTCTTCTTTAATTCCCTTAATCAATGTTTTATAGTTCTCTGTGTATATGTCTTTCATCTCCTTGGTTAAATTTATTTCTAGGTATTTTATTACTTTGGGTGCTATTTTAAAAGGGATTGTTTCTTTACTTTCTTTTTCTGTTGATTCCTCGTTAGTGTAAAGAAATGCAACTTATTTTGAACGTTAATCTTGTAACCTGCTACCTTGCTGAATTCTTCAATTAGTTCTAGTAGTTTTTGTGTGGACCTTTTAGGATTTTCTATATATAGTAACATGTTGTCGGCATATAGTGACACTTTTACCTCTTCTTTTCCAATTTGGATCCCTTTTATTTCTCTCTCTTGCCTAATTACTGTGGCTAGGACTTCTAAGACTATGTTGAATAGGAGTGGGCAGCCTTGTCTTGTCCCATATTTTAGTGGGAAGCTTTTGAGTTTTTCACCATTGAGTACTATGCTGGCTATAGGTTTGTCATATATAGCTTTTATTATGTTTAGATATGTTCCTTCTGTACCCACTTTGGTGAGAGTTTTTATCATAAATGGGTGTTGAATTTTATCAAATGCTTTTTCTGAATCTTTTGAGATGATCATGTGGTTTTTGTCCTTTCTCTTGTTGATTTGATTTATTACATCAATTGATTTGCATATGTTGAACCAGCCTTGTGTCCCTGGGATGAACCCCAGTTGGTCATGATGTATAATCTTTTTTATGTGCTGTTGGATTCTATTTGCTAATATTTTGGTAAGGATTTTACATCTATGTTGAACAGTGATATTGGTCTGTAATTCTTTTTTGGTGATGTCTTTGCCTGGTTTTGGTATCAGGGTGATGGTGGCTTCACAGAGTGACTTTGGGAGTATTCCCTCCTTTTCAATCGTCTGAAAGAGTTTGAGAAGGACTGGTATGAGTTCTTCTTTGTATGTTTGGTAGAATTCCCCAGTGAAGCCGTCTGGTCCTGGACTTTTATTTGTAGGGGGGGGGGGTTAATTGCTGATTCGATTTTTTTTCTAGTGATCTGTTTATTCCAGTGGTCAATTTCTTCTTGGTTTGGTCTTGGTGGACTGTATGTTTCCAGAAACTTGTCTGTCTCCTCTAGGTTATCCATTTTGTTTCCATATAGTTTTTCATAATATTCTCCTATGATTTTCTGTATTTCTATGTTATTTGTTGTAATTTCTCCATTATCCTTTCTTATTTCACTGATTTGTGCTCTTTTTTCTTCTGTGTGAGTTTCACCAGTGGTTTGTCGATTTTATTTACTTTTTCAAAAAACCAGCTTTAGGTTTGATTGATTTGTTTCTATTGTTTTTTTAATCTCTATTTTATTTATTTCCTTCCTGATCTTTATTATTTCCTTCCTTCTGCTGGCTTTTGGGGTTTTTTTGCTCTTCTTTTTCTAAATATTTTAGCTGATAGTTTAGACTGTTTGAGATTGTTCTCTTTTTTTGAGGAAGGCCTGTGTTGCTATAAACTTCCCTCAGCACTGTCTTTGCTCCGTCCCATAGATTTTGTTTGGTCGTGTTTTCATTTTAATTTGTCTCTAAGTATTTTTTAATTTCAGCTTTGATTTCATCATTGACCCATTTTTTTTTTTAAATAGCATTTTGTTTAATCTCCATGCTTTCCTTTTTTTCTCCTTTGTTTCTCTAGTTGATTCTAGGTTCATGGCATTGTGGTCAGTAAACATTCTTAAGATAGTTTCTATCTTCTTAAAATTGTTGAGGCTTCTTTTGTACCCAAGTACATGGTCAGTCTTAGGAAATGTTCCATGTGCACTTGAAAAGAATGTATATCCCATTTTTCGGGGATGTAGTGCTCTGAAAATATCCACCAAATCTAATTTTTCTATTGTATCATTTAATTTCTCTGTTGCCTTATTTACTTTCTGTCTGGAAGATCTGTCTAGTGATGTTAATGCAGTGTTAAAATCTCCAACAATGATTGTATTCCCATCAATATACCCCTTTACATCTGTTATTAATTGTTTTATGTACTTAGGTGCTTCTGTATTGGGTGCATATATATTAACGAGTGTAATATCTTCATCTTGTATTACTCCTTTAATCATTATAAAATGTCCTTTATCTTTTTTTATGGCCTTTGTTTTAAAGTCTACTTTGTCTGAAATCAGTATTGCTACTTTTTGGCTTTTCCATTTGCATGAAATATCCTTTTTCCATCCTTTCACTCTCAATCTATATGTGTCCTTCTTCCTAAAGTGGGTCTCTTGTATGCAGCATACTGAAGGTTCTTGCTTTATTATCCAGTCTGTCACTCTGTGTCTTTTGACTGGAACATTTAGTCCATTAACATTTACAGTAATTAATGATAGATGTGTGTTTATTGTTATTTTGAACTTACTTTTGCAGGTGATTTGGTATTTCCTCTTTGTTCCTTTCTTCTTCCTTTTGTGGTTTGGTAATTTTCCTTTGTATTATCTTGGATTTTATATAGTTTTTGTGACTCACTTGTAAGTTTTTGTCTTGTGGTTACCCTTTTTTATAAGTCTATTAACCCATTACTATAACTCTTTGTATTATACAGATAGTAATATAATCTCAAACCCATCCTACCGAGAACAAAAAATTAAAAAAAAAAAAAACTCTATTTTCTTGCTTCCCTCTCCCACTCTTAATAATTTAGATGTCTTCTTTTATAATTTCATGTTTATTCTATTTGTAGTTCATGGTAATTCATGTAATTCATTATCACCTTTCCAGTTATGATTTTCTCATTTCTGTAGCATCCTGCTTCTTTTCTATTTAGAGTAGACCTTTCAGTATTTATTTCGGCATGTGTTTAGTGTTGCTAAACTTTTCTAGTTTTTGCTTGTCTGTGAAGTTCTGTATCTGTCCTTCAATTCTAAAGGATAACCTTGCTGAATAAATTATCCTAGGCTGCATTTTTTTTTTTTTCCATTCAGGACTTTGAATGTATCTTGCCACCCCCTTCTGGCCTGTAATGGTTGTGTAGAGAAATCAGCTGAAAGACTTAATGGGGTTTCCTTGTTACTCAGTCTTTGTTTTTCTCTTACTGCCTTTAGGATCATTTCTTTATCCTTGACCCTGGCCATCTTGATTGTAATATGTCTTGGTGTGGGTCTGTTTGGGTTCTTCCTGTTTGGGACCCTCTGAACTTCCTGTAGTTGGATATCTGATTCCTTGTTTAGGTTTGGGAAGTCTTCAGTCATGATTTCTTCAAATACCTTTTCAATTCCCTTTGTTCTTTCTTCCCCTTCTGGAACTCATATTATGCGTAGATTGGCATGCTTTATATTATCCCATAGGTCCCTTATATTGCTTCATTGGGTTTTATTTGTTTTTTTTCTCAGCTGTTCTGATTGGGTGCTTTCTGTTGTCCTGTCTTCTAGGTTACTTATTCGTTCCTCTGCATTATCTACCTTGCTTCGTACAGCCTTTAGATCAGCTCTCATCTCAGCAAATGAGTTTACCAGTTTTTCTTGGCTCTTTTTTATAGCTTCAATTTCATTTTTAACATTTTATATCTCTAAACACTATCTCTTTTAGTTTCTTCAGTACTTTGATCACTCCTTGTTTGAAATCTTGATCTAGTAGGCCATCAATGTCTATTTCATTGATTGTTCTTTCAGGGGATTTCTCTTGTTCTTTTAATGGGATTGGTTCCTCTACTTTATCTTGCTCATATCTCTCTGGCACTTTGGCTTATGGAGTATTAGTTATCTATTACGGTCCTTAAGGAGTTTATTTGTGTATCTAAAGCCTATGCAGGAATAAAACTTAAAAAAAAAGATAGTTTTAAAAGAAGGTAGGGAAATAAAAAAGATTTCAAAATATATAACCAGTAACACAAGAACAAGTTGAATCAAAATAGCAGTCAAGTTGAGATATCTTTTAAAAACCTTAAAAGAAGGAGAAAAGAACAAAAAAAGCAAACAGAAAAGTATTTGAAGCCTGAGTATAATCAATATCAGATCAAAACCAAGAGAAATAAAAATGAAATGAGGTAAATTTTTAAAAACAATAATAATAAAAATATTTTAAAAGAAAAATTTTAAAGGGATTGTAACTGGAGACGTATACAATTGTTTAAAAAGTGAAAATTAGAAAGGTAACAGAAAATAGATTAAAAAAAAGAAAAACCGAAAAGGAAAAAATAGGGGGATGTGTTCTTGTGGAGACTGTGTGCTCCTGATGATTTTATCTAGAGGTCTTTCTGTCTTTGCCCTGCTGCTCGAACTCAGCTTGCTGCTTCCAGAGGTCCTCTGTTGTGCCCCTGGTCTGTGCTGCTCCCAGTCGGCAAGCAGATCGTGCCCTCTCCCAACAGTGTGATCAGTTGCTGTGCTCTTACATGGTGGGCAGGGGGGTCACGCCCCCTCTTAACTTGGAGGTCGCTCATCTTAGACTGGCAGATTGTGCCCCCTCCCAACACTGGTCAGGTGCTGCGCTCTTACAGGGTGGGCGGGCAGATCACTCCCCTCCTGATGCCTTGGTCAGATGCTGCACTCTGGTGAGGTAGGCAGGCAGGTCTTGCCCCCTCCCAGCACCGCAGTCAGGTACTGTGGTCCTCACGGGAAGGTGGGTGGCCACTCCCCCTCTCCCGGCACTGGTTGCTCCCCTGCTCTGTGCAGCTGCCTGCTCCACCTCAGGTCCACGGTCCATAGGCAGGCTTGGGAACAGCCCAGTCCCTTCTCCATGCCAAAACTCATCTCCTTGTTTGTTTGTCTTGGAGGCATGAGTTCTCAGAGGTAGCTGGGCAGAAAGATCCTATCTGCCATGGGCTGTAAACAAGCCTTTGAGGCTGCTAAGCCCTTAGGTGCAGATTTAGGTTTCAACCCCACCCCAGGCTGGGTGCTAAGCACTAGAAGATATGGAAGCTGTGCCTGAGCCCTGCCTCCTTTCTCCTGAAAACCTGTAGGTTTTTGGAGATAGGAAGTATGGCACCCTTCCCCCCAGGACACATCAGCCGTGTTTTTATCGAGGGCCCAGGTTGTTCTGCCCTCTGTACCCTCTCATCCACGGCATGCAGCTCCCTCCGGTCCCCCGTGGCTGCCTCAATGCAGCTGCCGCAGTCCTCTGCCTGGCTCGGGCAGCCTGTCCTGGCCCCCAGCTGCTGGCTCGTGTCTTGGGCTGGGTGTCCCAGGGACCCTCTGTTCCCATTTAACACAGTTCTGTCAGTCAAGGGCTGCTTCGTATGGATCTGAGCCTTGGAGGCTCCACCTCCATCCCACTGGCCTCTCCGTTGGAGAGGGGAAGACCCAGCACATAAGTGCTATTCCTCCTTTGCTGCTCCCTCCCCGTGGGACCAGTCCCGCACTGTTTTGCTTTTTCTTCTTTTTTCCTTTTCTCCTACTAGGTTCATGGCGTCTTTGTCTTTTGAAGAGGGCGATGTTCTGTGGGAGTTTAGCAGGTGGTCTGGTTGGCTGAGTGGGTCCGTGAATGTGAGTTTTGGTGTATTTGTGGGACATGGTGAGTTACGAGCATCCTTCTACTCCACCATCTTGGCCAATTTCCTCTGCTTCTACATTTTTAGGTATTTGCTACAGCAGCACACCACTTTGCTGTACCAATTTCTGTCTTAGTAAGATTAGGCTGCTATAATGGAATACCATGCACTAGGTAGATTAAAAAACAGACATTTATATCTTATAGTTCTGGAAGCTGGGAAGTCCAAGTTCCAGAGGCCAGCAGATTCAGTGCCTGGTGAGATTCCTCTTTGTGGTTTGCAGATGGCCAGCCTCTTGCAGTATGCACATGTAGCTGAGAGAGGGAGCTCTCATGTTTCTTCTTTTCTTATAAGGAAATTGATTTGATCATGAGGGCCCCACCATCATGACCTAATCTAGCCCCTATTTACCTCTCAAAGACCCTACCTCCAAATAGTATCCCATTGGGGATTAGAATTTTAACATATGAATTTTTTGGTGGGGGGAAATGTCTAGTCCATAGAACCTGGCATACAAAACAATAGTGTAATAGCACAGTGCTTGGCTCAGAGTAAACCAGTAAATATTAGTTCATGCCAATAGGAAAGCTTCAGCAAGTTGTTATGGGGATCTGATTGCATTTAGAACAGTCTGTATATTTGGTAAAGTATGAGTGACAGAAGGGAAAAAGGCCATTTTGTGGAAGCTGCCAAAGAATGTCATTCTTCACATACAAAGATGATATGATACATGCACAGACCATTTAATTTTGAAACATTTGTAATAGATGATTTTTTTAGATAATTTCAGGTGACAAACTTAAATTTGATCATTCGTTTAAAGACAACAATTGAATAAACTAAATTTTATAGTGAAATTTTGCCAGTCTGTATAATAGAATTACCTCAGAACCAGTGATTTTCATTTCTGTATGTCAACTGCATTTTCATTTTTCCTTTGTGTTAAATGCCACATGTAATCATTTCTGAGTTTGAGGGAAATAGTGCCCTACCGTAAAAGAAAATCAACAAAATAACATTTGACAAGAATAATTACAAAATTCAATATTTTGTTTCAAAATACCATCTGCTAATTTTGTTATAGAGGGAATTTCTATGCTATCAGGCATTTGGACTAGATGACCAACTTGCCATCTAGTCCTATCCAAGTTAGAAGCACTGATTATAATTAAGGAAAGAAAAAAATAATAGTACTAATATTAATGGTAATATTAATACTAATAGTAATGCTAATGTTAAAATTAATATCAATACCAGTATTAATACTAACACCAAAGCAAATATAATATTAAGTCCAAAATCAATACTAATTAATGCTAATATTAACAGTAAGTAAGTAACCATTATCCATTATGTTAAGATTTTTATATGTACTTTCATTAAATCTTCATAACAACTTGATAAAGAAGATACTACTATCTTTATGAGTAAGATATCAAAAGTTTTGTATAATAACTTGCCTGAAGTCTCACAACTTGAAAATGATGGAATAAAGATTACACACCAAGTCTGTTTCCAGGCTGTGCTTTCTCAGCCAAATATTAATTTTCTTTTGAATCTACTTTTGGACACAGAATCGTTGCCATCCTTGAAGCCCTCTGGAATTATAACATATCTTGTATTAAACTGATAAAAACATCTCCATCAAATTTTATGAAAATAATTTTAATTTTCTTTTACAGCTTTCATTAGAGCTCTGATACCCCGCCCTTGCCCCCCTGCCAGGTTCTTCCTACAGTTTCCTAGTAGCAATTTGAAAAGCAGATAAAGAAAGTGAAAAGAAATTAACCTAAATACCTTGAATAAAGCATTTCTTTGGCTCAGGGGAAATACTAAAAGGTATTTTTCTCCTAACACTGTGGCAGATACAATGAACTCTTGATGTTCAGTGGCATTTTACTAGTATGATTTGGTCTCCAGAGTTTCTGCTTCTTTGCTTCTAATTACTATATTTTCTTACTCAATAATTTCTTATGTTTTTATTGTGCTAGTTTTACCAAAGTCCTTCCTACTGTTAATGCATTTGAAAATACAGCCATAAAATTTTATATAATAGTAGTAATCTGAAAAGAACATATCGATCAGCTGGTCAATTATAATCAACTCAATAAGTCATTGGCCTGAGCGTGTGTATCTCCTAAGTCTAAGATCAGATTCCTTTGTTCTTTAATTGCTTTTGGAAACTCATTTTTATTCCTGAAATGAATAGGGATCAATGTGTATTGCAAACAAGGTTCACACATCACCCTTTATGACTCTAACACCAACATTTATTCATCACATTTTAAGATTATATTTTTTTGATGGGCAGATGCATTGGTATTTTCTGTTCTTGCTATGACCAGTTGACATTTCTGAAATAACAATAAGTAAGAAAGAATTATCTCCGTTCTACAGGTCTGAGTGGCACTAAGTAGGACACATTATCTTGCTTGCTGACAGCTGCATGTGAACAGTAACAGCTGTTTAAAGAGACAGATGTTTAGGGTTCTGTGTGCAGATTTTCTCCATGGACAGAGCAAATCTAATTGACCTATTTGGGGATTGATGGTACAACATTAGTCTCATTATTATCAGGCAAAGAAACTGAGCCAACTGGACACAGATTGAAAGCAATTTTAAATTCTTAGAGGGAGTATGCTTATATATAGCCCTTTAAACCGTGCTGTTTTTCTTCGATGTGAGACATGTATATCTAATCACTTTCTCACATTCATAAATTGCAGTTCTTTTTTTCATATTCTTAATTCTCACTGCATTCAAATCTAGTTCAGTGTAAAAGCAGTGAACAGTGTATTTCTGACTTAATTACTGTTCCGCATTAAGGTAATTCAACCTGAAGTAATATTTAAAATTATGAAATTTTAAATAACACACGTATGATCCTGGAAACTTTCTGCTCACAGACAATAAAACCTCTCTGACTTTTTTTCAAAATCTGGAAACAAGGACTGACATTGACTGACAGGCTTGAATTACTTGCTAAGATTTAAATAAAACCTCAGTCCAAGCTCTACTTCAAATCAATCTGTGACCCCCCCAAGCAAGATAATTAGCCTCTCCCTACTGCCATTTTCTAATCTGTGAAATGAGGATGATAATAGTGACTTGTCGTATGGAGTTACTGTGAGGAATTACTGCAAAACACTTGAAAAAATATGAGGTGGTATACAATTTACTCCTAATTATAATAATCATACTACACGTGGGTGTCCTCTGCACAAAATCTTACTTTCAGAAATGCCATAAGTATAATTATTCAGAAAGTCTGCTGAAAATATGTCTTGGTTTAACTGAACAGAATCAAGATAGCTTTTTAGCAGTGGGTGTGGATCAACAGCAGTAGCCATGCAGTAAATGGAAACGTTTATTTAAAAATGGTAAAAATGTCAGACTGGGCCAAATGAGGAAGACAAAGCTAAATTCTCATCTTGTGAATTATATTGATTCAGTGTTATCAACAGGCTCTGCAGATAGTGCTAATTACTCTAACTCCATAGTCAGTGCATCACTGTGCTGTGCCCTGATTTTTGAGCAACAACAGAATAAAAAGGTCAGAGAAAAATGCAGAGTCCTAATTGATACCAATATTTCTACCTTTCTTTACTCATAATTAATACATAAGCTCTATCCTTAATTCAAGGTTTCTAGCTTTGCCACTATTGACATTTTGGACTAGATAGTCCTTTGTTGTAGAGGGTCGCCCCGTATACTGTAAGCTGTTTAGCAGCATACCTTGGATTCTTCCCACTAAATATCAATAGCACTTTCCCCACTATTGTGATAACCAAAAATATCTCCACTAATTGCCAGATGTCCTCTGGTTGGGGAGGTCACTCTTGGTTGAGAACTGCTATCTTAAATCAGTGATCTCTAACCAGAATTTCTTAGGGGATGTTAAAGAAACAAAATATTTTATTAGAGGGAAGCATTGCTTAAATGATACACAAAATCCCAGCCTATGATTATACTCTGTTAATTAGGTTTTTACTTCTGTGCCCCTTTCTTTTCTATTATAATAACTTTAATGAATCTTCTTTCCCTTTCCTTATTCCCCAAATGAATGACACTACTGGAAGTTATGGAATTGTCAGTAGCTGAGTTGAATAGACATAGATGTCGGCTGCAGTCACCATCCCCAAAGCAAGGTCTTTTCATATCTCATGCGTTCTTGTCATGAATGTACCATCAACTGATAGCCTACTTGCTTTCATTATCAACAAGACAACTCTGTTTTTTCCCCTCAGTGTTACAGAGAGCCTGGGTTGGGAAGACCAATGATTTAAACCACATCACACATCTCCTACAGTTGTCCCTGAGGCTTGTAACTACCTGTGGAGACTTTGTAGGGGAATATCACATAAGAAAAAATAGCTACTCTCTCTTCTAGACAGATGCAGAGGTCATGTTGTATCAGCGTTTTCATTTTCAGAGTTTAAGCATGCTTGTAATTATGAAGCACTGGGTTAAAGAATGTCATTGTCAACTGTGGTCTTCTGCTATTTCAGTATTGTAAGATTAGATTTAATGATGCCCCAAACAAACATATACAGTGTGGAGTGTATCTATCCTTTTTTGTGAATTGTAATCAAAACACCAATGCACTTCAAGCACCACTGGGCTAATAGTAAAGAGGCAACAAGCATTGTTCTCCCTGTCACCAAGGCCAAGTGTCAGTTGCCATTATCACTATATATACTTATAGTTTATTTTTAACAGTTGTGTTGAGGTAAAAGTCACATACTATAAAACTTGCCCTTTTAAATGGTACAGTTCAGCAGTTTTCAGTACATTCCCAAAGTTGTGCGTCAGTCATGACTAATTCCACAATATTTTCCTCACCCCGAAATGAAACTTCATATTCTTAGCCAGTCATTTCCCATTTTCCCCTTTCCTGAGTTTCTGGCAGCCACATATGTTTTCTATATCTATGGGTGTACCTATTCTGGACAATTCATACTAATGGAAATCATACAATATACATGTATTATAATTCATACAGTAAATCTCTACCACATGTAACTACCAAACTGCTTTCCACGGTACCTATATAATTTTACATTTCCATCAACAATGTACTAGGGTCCCATTTGTTCCAATCCCTTTGCAATACTTATTTTCTTTTCCTTTTTTCATTGTAGTCATGCTAATAGGTGTGAAATGTTATCTCACTGTGATTGTAGTTTGTGTTATCCTGATATCTAATGATGTTGATCATCTTTTCATGTGCTTAAAGGCTATTTGTGTATCTTTATGGAGATGTTTATTCAAATACTTTGCCTATTTTTAATATGTTTTATTCATTTTACTGTTGAGCTGTATGCATTCTATATATATTCTGGATAATATATGCTTATCAGATAGTATGGTTTGAAAATATTTTCTTCGATTTTGTGAGTTGCCTTTTGACTTCTTTGGTAGTGGGTCTTTTTTTTTAACCTTTTTAAAATTTACATATATGTACTGTTCAGTGTTTCTAAGAACAGTTTAGAGCTTTAGCTTTTTAAACTTATATATATTTATCAAAGGAATAAAGCCAACCACAAAATAAGAGTCAACAGAATACAGTAATCCAATCATAAAGGACAGTTAAATGTGCTTACATATATTCAATAAATCAGTCATCTAAGTTATAAATAATAAATAGTTCATTTGTGTCCTGTTTTTAGATTCCACATATAAGTGATAGATATCATATGGTATTTTTCTTTCTCTTTCTGGCTTACTTCATTTACAGTGATGATCTCCAGGTCCATCCATGTTGCTGAAAATGACATTATTTTATTATTTTTTATGGCTGATTAGTATTCCAATATATAATGGAATACTAATCTATCTATCTATCTATCTATCTATCTATCTATCTATCTATCTATCTCACATCTTCTTTATCCAGTCATCTGTTGATGGACATTTGGGTTGTTTCCATGTCTTGGTTATTGCAAATAGTGCTGCTGTGAACACTGGGATGCATGTGTCTTTTTGAATTATATTTTTCTCTGGATATATGCCAAGGAGTGGAATTGCTGGATCACATGGTAAGTCTATTTTTAGTTTCTGAAGGAAACTCCATACTGTTTTCCATAGTGGCTACACCAGTTTACATTCCCACCAACAGTGTAGGAGGGTTCCTTTTTTCTCCATATCCTCTCCAGCATTTATTGTTTGTACACTTTTTAATGATGGCCATTCTGACTGGTATGAGGTGATATCTCATTGTAGTTATTATTTGCATTTCTCTAACAATAGTGATGTTGAACATCTTTCATGTGCTTCTTGGCCATCTGCCTGTCTGTCTTTGGAGAGATATCTGTTTAGGTCTTCTGCCAATTTTTTGATTGGGTTGCTTGCTTTTTTTGATATTAAGGTGTATGAACTTTTTGTATATTTTGGAAATTAGTCCCTTGTTGGTCACATCATTTGCAAATATTCTCTCCCATTCTGTAGGTTGTCTTTTTGTTTTGTTGATGATATCCTTAGTTGTGCAAAAAAAGTTTAATTAGATCCCATTTGTTTATTTTTGCTTTTATTCCCATTACTCCAGGAGCCAATTCAAAAAATATATTGCTATGGTTTATGTCCAAGAGTTTTCTGCCTATGTTTTTGTCTAGGAGTTTTATAGTATCTCATCTTACATTTAAGCCTTCAATCCATTTTGAGTTTATTTTTGTATATGGTGTTAGAGAATGTTCTAATTTCAGTTGTTTACAGGTGACTATCCAGTTTTCCCAGCACTGCTTATTGAAGAGATTGCCTTTTCTCCATTGTATATTCTTGCCTCCTTTGTCATAGGTTAATGGACCATAAGTGTGTGGGTTTATTTATGGACTTTCTATCCTATTCTATTGATCTATGTGTCTGTTTTTGTGCCAGTACCCTACCATTTTGATTACTGTAGTTTTGTAGTATAGTCTGAAGTCAGGGAGTGTGATTCCCCCCTGCTCTGTTCTTTTTCAAGATTGTTTTGGGTATTTTGTGTCTTTTGTGTTTCCATACAAGTTTTAACTTTTTTTTGTTCTAGCTCTGTGAAAAATGTCATTGGTAATTTGAGAGGTATTCCATTGAATCTGTATATTGCCTTGGGTAGAAAGTCCATTTTAACAATATTGATTCTTCCAATCTTGGTAATGTCCTTCGAAAAACAGATTTCTTTTAGTTTTGATGATATCTAGTGTATTTTTTTTGCTTATACTTTTAGGTGTCATATTTTTAAAAAGCATTGCCTTACCCAGGGTCATGAAGACTTACTCATATGTTTTTTTCTAAGAGTTTTATAGTTGTATTTCTCACATTTGGGTTGTTGATCGATTTTGAGTTAATTTTGAAATATGGTGAGATATAAATTTCCAACTTCATTCTTGTGCACATGGCTAGCCAGTTGTCCCAGCGCCATTAGTTGAGAAGACTATTATCTCTTCATTTTATTATCTTGGTCAAAAATTAATTTATCATAAATACATATTACTTTTTGTATGTGGAGGAAGTTTTTATGTGTTTTGTGTATACCAAGTATGGTTTTTTAAAATACTTTTACACACAGACTCTCAGTTCTGTTCCGTTTGTTTATTTGTCTATCCTTATGCCAATACCATACTATCTTGATTTCTGTGGCTTTATATTACAGTAAATGGGGAAGTGTGAATCCTTCAACTTTGTTCTCCTTTTCCAAGATTGTTATGGATATTTTAACCCTTTGCATTTCAGTAAGAATTTTAGGATCTACTTGTCACTTTCCAATGAAAATTGTCACTTGGTATTTTGTTAGGTATTGTATTGACTCTATATATCAATGTGGGGAGTATTAAAATCTTGATAATACTGAATCTTCTGATCTAAGAGTATTGAATGTCTCTCCATTTTACTAAATCTTTAATTTTCTTCAACAGTGTTTTATAATTATCATTGTACAAGTCTCACACTACTTTTGTTAAAGTATTTTTAAAGTATTTTATTTTTGATAATATTGTGAATGGAATTGTCTTCTTAATATTATTTTAGATTGTTCTTTGCAAATATACCAAAATCCAGTTGAATTTTTTTTCTTAATCTTAATATTCTGTGACTTACTGAACTCACTTAGTGACTTTTTTATTTAGTCCTTTGGATTTTCTGCATACAGGACTATGCTGTATTGCAGGTTGTTTTTATAGCAAGAAGTAATTCTTACATACTTATCTCTGTCAGAACAGATGGAGAAAAGTAGAACCATGTATTTCAAGATAATTGGAGAGACATATTACTTTTTGGATATGAAGAGTGTTTTTGTGTATTTTTTATATACCAAGTATATGTATATTTTTAAATTCAAGTTAATACTGACCACTCCTCTCATATTATCAATCTGGCCCCTTACTTGTATTTGTGATTAATATTTGAATTTAAATTCACATAACCTGAGCTTAATTGTTGGCTTTATTACAAGATAGCTATGTGGCTTAAATAAGCTATTAGTATTTTTTATTAATGTTCTTTTTTGGACTTCAGTATGTGTCTTAATCAGCTTGGGCTGCTATAACAAAATATCGTAGACTGAGTGGCTTAAACAACAGACATCTACTTTTCACAGTTCTGGAGGCTGAGTTCAAGATCAAGATGCCCAAAGATTCAGTGTCTGATGGCCTCCTACTTCCTGGCTTGTAGACAGTCACCTTCTCTTTGTGTGCTCCCATGGCCTGTCCTCAGTGCTGGTGCATGGAGAGAGGGAGAGGGAGAGATGGGGAGGGAGAGACTGAGAAGGACAGAGATTGTGACTAAGGATACGTGTTCTTTTTATCTCCTATGGAATAAAAGTGTTACTGTCATCCTAAGTAGTAATATTAGTCTACTTCCATCAACAACAGATGAATTAGAGAGTAAACACTGTGCACTATCAGTAGTGAGTACTTGATCCTTCAATGCTATATGACCTTTGCCCTCAAAATGAACCTTCATTAATTAATTCTCTATTCACACTCTATAGCTTCCTTATGTAAGACTTACAGATTTTACTTCAGTTTCTTGTACAGTCCATGAGCAGATTTTTAAATGATTACTCTCAATGACTTTTGAAATTGAAACACTTTTCCCAATATATATATATAATACCATTGTAGAGATGTAAACATGTACATAAAACATGCTAGTTACTCAACTGTGTAACTTTTTATATCATTACCTGTTATAAGAACATTATCTATTGTAAACAGAATGTTAGTCTATTCTGTTTTTTTTTTACAATGAGGATATTCTCTATGTTGTGAAATAAATTATAGCAAGGATGTAATTAAGTAGTCTCATAGTATTCCTTGCTTTTGCTGTAGACTACTCTTCTGAAATATAACTTCAAAGACAAGAGATAATGCTTTCTGGTTCTGATAAACACAGACTGACAATAGAAGTTGAGCTCTGAGTAAGTGGTAAACTCTCTGTCAGAGAATATCAAAATAGCACCACTAACTTCTCATCTTCCTCCATCATATGATAAAAATCAACACCAACATATCTTTAGGTACAGTGCTGGATTATACATCTTAAATAAAACATTGCATCTATGCCTGAGAGATGATAGTATATGTGTCCTTTGCTTAGTAAAAAAAAAAAAAAAAATATATATATATATATATATAAAAGAAAAAAAAAGATGTAAATCATTCTGCTGCTTACAAATAGAAGGTAAAATCTCTTCCATGATTTAGAAATGATAAATCAACCTCTGTGGCACATAATCATACATTTAGATTCATATCTTTAGACTTTGAATAGATAGCCTATTATTTGTAATAATCTCTCTAAATTCAGTTCCACTGACTTTTGTAAGGTTTATGCAGCAGGATGGAACTCTGTATACAGGCTATAAAACAGTATTATGTGCCAAGCTCTGTTTTGGGAAAAAAAAGTTTTTATGATAACTACAAAAGAAATGAAAGAAATGAGAGTCCACAGAATCTACATATATACTGTATCTTCAGACAACCCCTAGACTTCCAAGAATTTAAAAGCTTACTTAGGGCCTTAGTGACAGCAGATACAGGATTCTGACAGGGCAGTTGTTTTCAAGGATTGCCTGATACAAACTAGAAGCCATTTTTAAAGATTTTAAGTTCCTACAAAACTGAGTAATTTCATGTTCTTCTTCAGGAAATGATTAGAATACAAAGTGGTATTGATTAATGACCACTCAAAAGTCTTAAAATTCATAGCTGTGAGGATAAAGGCAAATATCTGTTTATTGAGAAATATTAAAAATGATTATTATATACCTTGATCCACATATGTAAGCTTGAATGTGGGTAAATGGTAATGTAATGGGTGAGAGATCTTAAACCAGCAATATTGCCCTATAAGAATCAGTTCTCTTCTGAATTTGTTTTGTGTTACCCAAATAGGGCACCAGAGGAGGGACTGATTCCATATATTGACCATTTTTCCATTGAAATACCAAAAGAGCCAGTTAAGTCAGTATTCTGTGAATTCAGATACATTTAAAACTAAGTAAAATAGTATCTTGGAATTAAGTATCTATATGTATACGTAAACACACACACACCTACATGTTTTTATATGTGTGTATATACTTTCACTTTCATTATATATACATATACATGTTTATATAAACACATACATATGTTTATATACATATACAAAATATATAACTACATATATACATACATGTGTGGCAATTCTCTCTGGCTGTACATACATATATAGCTTCATATATAGTGATATATACTTACATAAATATATAGGTATACATCTGTACATATATGTCTATATATCATATATACACACATATGTATATGTGTATGTGTATATATGTATATAGAGACATATGTATAGATATATAACATATATAAAATAATATTCTTTAGATAGTGAATGGCTTGTCACACTTCTGAATTAGAGCTGATAAAATAATCACACCCAAATCTCAGTATTTCTCTATATATTTGTGCTGAGTTCAGTGTTCAGTTCTCACTTCATTTCTATTGCTCCAGTTGCTTCTGTTCCTTTTTTAAAAGTTTTACTTATCTATGAACCATAGTCAGCTCAACTTTCTACCAAAGCAAATACCCTTTACTAATGTCTTCTGACAAAATGATTTTTTGTATAATATTTCTAAAAATTCCTTTCAAGCTGTAGTGGGACAGAGTATTAAAGAACTCCCTATTTAAGGTAGCAAAACTATATATTTTAAAGTTCCTATTCAAATGTTTATAAGAATCCTCAGCTCAGCCAGAATATCAGTGTTCTTTGATTGCTTATTATGCGCCATTTTCAGACATTTTCCCAAACATAATAGGTAGGGTTAAAAGTCTGTTACTTGCTTTTCTGGAGTCTAGTTGTTTTACAATTTAACCTAAACTATATAGGCCACACTTAGACTCTGTAAGAGAGTTTTAATTGTCTACCTGGGTTAGTCCAATGATCCTCACAGCTCAGATTTCTGTTTTGGGCAGGAACAATTTTCTTAATTGTTGTAATTTTTAAAAGGCTCAATAATGCCTTGTACCAAACTATCTGAACTTAACACTGATTTAATTTTTAAAGCTCTCTGCCTATATTTGTGACTGTAATTTTATACTTGACTAGTTTGCTTCTTCATTTTTATTTGCAGATCTATGTTATCGTCGTCTTTCTGATATAGTAAGCCAGTAACAAGCAGAGGACTTTGAAAAGAAACATTTGCAAAAACACAACACATATATGTATCACAGTATATATAAACAAATTGTTCATGATATGCTTGATTGTAGCATAATGTTAGGTCTAGTCTGATTCATGATTATGCCAGAAGCATCTACTTTCCCTTTAAGCTTGAGGCTCCTCTCATGTTTATACAAATGGGGAAAAAAGTAACATCAAAAAAAGAACATATAACACCACTCAGACCTAAAATTAAATTCCTGGCCAAAAATGTCCCCACAAAATAATATACAAACAAAAACCATAAAAACAAACAAAAAAACCCCTCCAATTTTACACTTTAGGAAGAGTTTCCACTAGCTGTGTGGCTGGAGGAGTAGGAGTGAGAACAGTAACATCAGTAAACCCTTCATTGTCTGTTACATGAAGTAGAGAAATCCTTGTAACTCATTAGAAGGAAGAGGCCCATTTGACTAAGAAGGGAGGAATGTGTACTAACTACCCCGAGTCTGTATCAAACAGAAAATTGAGTAGCCATTTCTTTATTGCTAATATATTGTTTTGCAGAAAGCAATTACTTTGTGCTATCCACATTATCTGCATTCATTTAGAAAAATTTAAATAAAGGAAAATAAAAGAAGACCCCCTCCCCCCCAAAAAAAAATCAAAAGGGAAAAGAAATCGATGATGATAATCATGGCAGATTGTATTTTAGGAGGTATAGTCATAATAAATGAAGTAATTTAGATAGTGTGAGACAGACTTTTGGTGACTGTAGATGCTAGGTATTGTAATTTTGGTGTTCTTAATAAGTTAACAATATCATTAAAGAAGGCATTAAAGGCAATATAATATCCCATCAGAATATTGTAGTGCTTGACTATATGAATTCTAGCTAAAAATAAAAATTTGCCTGAGAAATAAGCATATCAATTGACTCTTGGGCTAAAGATTGGATAAGGGGACTAAATAAGCCTCTCAGGATAAAGTCAGTTGACCTAGAGGAGATTCTTGCACCTTCTGTAGTAAGGTGAAAGAAAATACTCTGTAGAATTCTTTCCATCAGGAGGTTTATAAGCAGGTACAAAAACAAAATTGCAGTCAAACAAAAACAGCAGTACCATCCCTCATCTCCCATGGATCTATTAAAACAAATACAGCGGAAGAATGGAAAAGCATAGTATCAGAGTGATTCATAGGAGTTTCTGAGAAACAAATGTCTGCATCTTAATCCCTGGAACATGCATGTATGTTAGGTTATTATGACAAATTACAATCAAGTTTGCAAATCAACTGACCTTAATAAAGGAAGATTTTCCTATATTATCTTGGTGGGCCCGATGTAATTATGAGGATCCTTAAATGTGGAAGTGGCAGACAGAGAAGCAGTCAGTGTCAAAGTGATGAAATATGAGAAAGTTTCCCCTTTACTGGCTTGGAAGATGGCAAGTGACCATGAGCAAAGGAATCTGGGCAGCTGGCAAGGAAATGAAATCTCTGGTAGAGCCTCCAGAAGGAACTTAGTCCTCCCAACACTTTGAGTTTTGTCCAGGAAGACCTGTCTCTCGAGGATATGTTGCTAGAGTATTATACAATTGGAAAGAGTGAGATGGAAAAGAAAGAAACACCCCATTTGGAATCAGAGAAGTTAGGTTCCAGATCACAGTTTTATCCTTTATGTCTGCATTATTCAAATAGTCTCAGTTTTCTCATCTGTACAATGGGAACAATAAAAGTACCTACCTCAATGGTTTTTGTTATATCAAATGGATATGCATGTGCAGTGCTCAGAATTTTGCCTAGCACGTAATATGCATGTAATTAATATTAGTTGTTAGTAGGTCAGGGATTTCCTGGAAACCATTTCATAGAAGATTAAAAAACAGGAGTAATAGTTTATTGTCTCACATTCCATTTTATACATATACCATACTTTATTGAGTCCATAGTCAATGAGTATTTGAATTGTTCCCAGCTTTTGTCTATTATAGGTAATACTGCTATATACATTCTTGTGCATGCATCTTGGTGGAAATATGTGTATAATTATTGAGTGTAATTTCTCGGTCATAAGTTATTTGTGTCTCTACCATTGATAGACAATGTCAAAGTGTTTTCCAAAATGGTTATATAAATTTACATTCCCATCAGTAGGATATGAGAGTTCCAGTTGTTCCTTATCTTGGACAACTGTAATATTGCTGGTATTTTTTCTTTTATGCCATTTGAATACATATGTAATGCAATTCATTATGGTTTCAATTTGCATTTCTCTGATGGCTAATTTTTTTCCTTTTTTTTGCATCTTATGTATAATGGTCCTTTTAAAAATGCTTATTGAGGTCTTTTGTCTATATTACTTGTTTGGATGATTGAATTTTTCTTACTGATTTGTAGAAGTTTTCATGTATCCATATGTGTACTTTGTTGCTTATATTTTTTCCCACTCTGTGACTTTGCTTTTCACTCTCCCAGTAGTGCCTGTTGATGAAATTGCTACTCTAATATAGTTGAATGTATCGTTCTTTGGTTATTGCTTTTTGTGTCCTGAGGGATTTTACAGAATATTGTAAAGACATACTCTTATATTCTACACATTTTATTGGTTTGTCTTTCATATTTATGATTTACAATCCACCACCTGGAATTTATTTTTGTGTATGATGTGAGGTAGTTTTCTTCTTTGTAGATGTATTTTTATTTAAAATGTCTTCATTTTACTTTCATTTGCTTTGAAGGCAGTTAGAAAAAGGAAAAAATTTGTATTATATATCTATCATCTGCAATGTTGCTGTATCTACTCTTTATTCATTTTTATATATATGACTTAGATACAGCCATTTCTTTTCAGTTTGGAAAAACTTACTTTAGGATTTCTTGTAACATAACTCTGTAGACATCAAATTCTCTCAGATTTTATTTATTGATAAAATGTTCTTATTTCACATTTATTTTGAAGTGATATTTTTAAGGAATATAGAATTTTATGGCTATTTTTCACCTTTCCTTTGCTTTAATGATGCCCTTGCACTGTATTTAGCCTCCATTGTTTCTGGTGGGAAGTTCAGCATGATTTGTATTCCTGTTTCTTTTTATGGCACATTAATTATCTTATAAAACAAATGGTCCTTGAAAAAATAATATTATTTTAAAGTGGGTTTCATATTAAATGTAGAGGTAAAATTATAACTGTAGCATAAAGGGTAGGGAGTGATAAAGCAGTTACACTGTTTTAAGATTCTTACACTTGTGTAAAAAATGAAGTCCAAAGTGATATTTTATTTTATTCTAAGTTGGCTGTGGTAAGAGTACATATCGTAATCCCAAATGCAACAACTAAAAATAATAATAAGAATCTAAAAAACTAAAAATAACAATAAGAGTGATACTATAAAGATAATATAGAAAATCCAATGGAATAATATAAAAATACTACACTGACACAAAATAAAGTAACAAAGAAAAAAAAAAACAGATGAGACAAACAAGAAATAGCAAAATGGTAGACCTGAAATCAATTATGTCAATTACTACATTAAATACAAATGGATCAAACACACTAATTAAGGCAGATATCTTTAGATTGGATGAAAAGCAAGACCCAATTATAAATTGTTTAAAAGGTAATAACTTTAAATATAAAAAGTTATAAATGTAAATATATTTATAAATAATATGAAATAAACAAGGACTATATTAGATATAAACAGAAAATTTCATAATGATGAAAGAGTTCAGTAGGAGTATGTAAACATTCTAAATGTGTTTTCAGCTATCAAAGAATTTCAGAACACATTAACATAAACTAACAAAACTGAAGAAAAAAAACAAAAAACCTCCATGATCATAGTTGGAGGTTTTAACACCTCTGTTTCTCAGTTATTGATAGAACAGGTAGATATAAACTTAACAAGTATATAGAAGACTTGAATAATACTAACAAGTAATTTGACCCAATTGACATGTATAGAACTCGAAAAAATTCACAAGTGTCTAGAAATTATACAACACACTCCTGAACAACAAAAGGGACAAGGAAGAAAGCAAAAGAAAAGTCAAAAGGTATCTTGAAACAAATGAATATTGAAAAACAAAGTACCAAAACTTATGGGATGCAGTGAAAGCATTTGGTGGGGGGAGTTTATAGTGATAAAAACCTACATTAAGAGAAAAGAAAGATCAAAAATAAAATAAAATAGAATAACTTTACACCTCAAGGAACTGGAAAAAGAAGAACAAACAAATTTCAAAGTTAGCATAAGAAAATAACAAAAATCAGAGCAGAAATAAATGAAGTAGAGACTAGAAGAACAATAGGAAAGGTCAATGAAACTAAGAGCTGATTTTTTTGAAAAGATAATAAAACATTGCTAAATTTTTAGCTACACTAACTCAGAAAAAAAGAAAGAGGACCTACGTTATGATCAGAAATGAAAGAAGAAACATAGCAGATACCACAGAAATACAGAGGATTACAAGAGACTACATTTGACCTGTGAACAATGTGGGGGTTAATTCACCTGTGACTTATAGTTACCCTTCCCTGTCCAAGGTTTTTCTGTATCCATGAATTCAAACAACCTCAGACCATGTAGTACTGTAGTATTTACCATTGAAAACTATCCACATATTAGTGGATCTGTGCAGTTCAAACCTATGTTGTTCAAGGGTCAGCTGTACTCTGAATAATTTATATACCATCAAATCAGATAACCTTAAAAAAATACATTAATCTCTAGAAACGCATAAACTACCAAGACCAAATCAAGAAGAAACAGAAAATCTGAACAGACCAAATAGGAGTAAGGAAGTTGAATCAGTAGTCAAAAACTTCCGAAAACAGAAAAGCCCAGGACCAGATGGTTCACTGACAAATTCTACCAAACATTTAAAGAAGAATTAACACCAGTTTTTCTAAATCTCTTCCAAAAACTTGAGGAAGAGAGAATACTCCCAAACTCATTTTATGAGGACAGCATTATCCTGATATCAAAGCTATATAAGGACACAAGAAAAGTACAGATCTATATCCCTGAGGAATATAGATGCAAAAATTCTCAATTACATATTAGCAAACCAAAATCATCCATTAAAGAGATCGTTAACCATGATCAAGTGGGATTTATCCTAGGAATGCAAGGATGGTTCTACATATGCAAATCAGTAAATTTGATAACCATGTTAATAGAATTAAGATACAATCATATGATCATCTCAACAGATGCAGAAAATGCATTTGACATAGTATACAATCTTTTCATGACAAAAAGCTTTAAGAAATTGGGTATATAGAAGGAACATAGCTCAACAGAATAAAGGCCATTAATGACAAACCCACAGTCAATGTCATGCTCAGTGGTGGAAGGTTGAAAACATTTCTTTGAAGACATGGAACACTTACAAGTGTGTCCATTCTCACCACTCGTAATCAGCGTAATCCTAGCCAGAGCAATCAGGAAAGAAAACAAAAAACCAAAAAACAAAAGACATCCAAATAGGAAAGAAAGTAGTAAATTTGTCTTTGTTTGCAGCTGATATGATCTTACATATAGAAAATCCTAAAGACTCCACCAAAAAACTGCTCGGAGTAATCAACAAATTCATTGAAGTTGAAGGATACAAAATCAACATACAAAAATAGTAGTGTTTATATATGTAAATAACAAAACATTTGAAGAGGAAATAAAACAATCCCATTCACATAACATCAAAAAGAATAAAATACTTAGGGATAAATTTTACTAAGGAGGGGAAAGATCTGTATGCTGGAAAACTACAAGACTTTGATAAAAGAAACTGAAGACATGAATAAATAAAAAGATATCTAGTGTTCATAGATCACAAGAATTAATATTGCTGAAATGTTCATATTACCCAAAGCCATCTGTAGATTCAGTGCAATCTCAGCTGTGATTGCAGTGGCATATTTTTTATCAAAGTAGCAAATAATCATCCTAAAATCCGTTTGGAGCCACAAAGGACCCTAAATAGCCAAAGCAATTCTGGGAAAGGTGAACAAAGCTAGAGGCATTACATTTCCTGATTTTTATAGTAATTAAAACAGTATGGTACTAGCATAAATGTAGACCAGTGGAGCAGAATAGAGAGTCCAGAAATAATCCCCTGCATCATATGTAGTCAAATAATATTTGACAAGGGAGACAAGAATATTCAATGGGGAAAGGATAGTTTCTTCAATAAATGGTGTTGGGAATATTGGATAACCACATGCAGGAGAATGAAATTAGAATGAACATAAAATGGAGTAAAGACTTAAATTTAAGACCTGAAACCATAACACCCCTAGGGAAGAAGACTTTGGGAAAAGCTCCTTGAGGTTGGTTTTGGCAGGGATATTTTTGAATATGATATTAAAAGCACATGCAACAAAAGCAAGAAATATAAGTGGGGCTACATCAAAGTAAAAAGCTTCTTCATAGCAAAAGAAACAGTCAACAAAAAGCCACCAATGTAATGGGAGGAAGTATTTGCAAATCATGTATCTGATGGGGGTTAATATCCAAAATGTGTTAACTCATATAACTGAATAGCATAAAAAGAAATAGCCTGACTTAAAAATAGGCAGAGGAACTGAATAGACATTTTTCCAAAGAAGACATACACATGGCTAACAGATACATGAAAAGCTGCTCAACATCACTAAACATCAGGGAAATGCAAATCAAATATCACCTCACACCGGTCAGAATGTCTGTTATCAAAACGACAAGAGATGGCAAGTATTGCTTAGGGTGTGGAGATAAGGGAACTCTTGTGCACTGTTGGTGGGAATGTAAATTAGTACAACCACTATGGGAACAGTATGGAGGTTCCTCAACAAAAATTAAAAATAGAACTACCATATCATCCAGCAATCCTGCTCTAGGAAATATTCACCAGAATTGAAATCAGAATTTCATAGAGGTATCTGCACTTCCATGTACATTGTAGCATTACTCACAATAGCCAAAAACATGAGAACAACCTAAATGTCCACCAATGGAAGAATGGATAAAGAAGATGTGATTGAATACACACACACACACACACACACACACACACACACACACACACACACACACACACAGAGGAACATTACTCTGCCATGAGAAAGAAGAAAATCCTGCCATTTGCAACAACTTGTATAAAACTTGAGGGCATCAGGCTAAGTGAAACAAATCAGAAAGAGAAAGACAAATCATACATAATATCACTTATAAGTAGAATCTAAAAATTTTGAACTCAGGTAAACAGAGTAGAATGCTGATTGCCAAGGGCTAGGGAGTGGTGGCAATGGGGAGATGATACACAGAGGGTACAAACTTCCAGTTATAAGACTGATAGATTCTGGGGATCTAATGTACACCATGGTGATTACGCCTTGTAATAATGTATCATATACTTGAAGAGAATAGATCTTAAATGTTCTCACTACAAAAAAAGAAATGTTAATTACATGACAGGGCAGTAGTGTTAGCTAATGCTATGGTGGTAATCATGCAATTCATAAGTGTATGAAATCAACACATTGAATACCTTAAATTTCTGCAATGCTATGTGTCAAATTATATCTAAGTAAAGCTGGGAAGGACAAGAAAGAGAAAGAAAAAAATGAATGAACTGCTGAAACGCATAATAACATGGATTGATCTCACAGATGTTATACTGAGTGAAAGTGGCCCCATACAAAGAGTACATGCAGTTTATATCCATTTATATAAAAAATAATCTAATTTATGGTTACAGATGTCAAATCAGGGATTGCCTCAGGTGGGGATGAAACTAGAAGAGAGATTGACAGTGAAGGGTATGTAGGAAGTTTTTGCAGTTATGAGAATGTTCCATATCCTATTTGGAGTGGTAGTTATGGGGTGTTTTCAGCAAACTTTTCTAAACCTTACGCTTAGCATATACGCATTTTGGTGGTTCATATAACAGTAAAGTGTATTCATCAGAAAAGAGAAAAAAAAAAGATTTCCGAATACTCCAGGAGAAATGTCTGTAAGAAAATGACCTCGATAAAATACCTGTTGCATACCTTAATAGGAGATTTACACCACTAGGGGGAGTATTTTAGGGATAAATTAGTGGAAAGACCATAGAAAGACAAGCAGAGAGAGAGAGAGTGGGAGTGAGAGAGAGGTGGAAATTTATGGGCACAAGAAAACAGTTGCATGGGAAATGAAAAATAAAGTATGCTTCATGGCTCAGCCATGAGCAGCATTTACAAAGTCATAGAATGTAAACATTAACTATTGAACCAACCAAATTGATGCTATAACAATATTCAGGGGGTGGGAGGATGGGAAGTCTAAGTGTGGGTGTAGGGGAGGATGAGTGTGTGTGAAAAAAATAACTATGTTTGAGTTTTCTGTTACTTGCCAGAAAATGACCACAAATTCAGCAACTTAGAATAGCACAAAATGCTTATTTCCCAGTTCTGTAGGTCAGATAAGGATCTCACCAGGCTAGAATCTAGATGCTGATAGTGTTGTATTCCTTTCTAGAGACTGTAAAGGAGAATCTGTTTTCATGATTATTCAAGTTCTTTGTGGTTCGTTTTATGACTGAGGTCCCTGTTTCCTTGCTGGCTGTCAGCTGAGGGTTGCTCCCATCTTCTAGAGACGGTGCATTCCTTGGCTCACGTTCCCCTTCCTTCATCTTCAAAGACAACAATGACAGGTTTAGTCTCTCTCTTGTCAATGTCTCTTCTGCCTTCCTCGTCCAGTTTTAAGGTCTTTTATCATTATATTGGGTCCCCTGTCTCAAGCTCCCTGGCTTTAAGCACATCTGCAAAATCTCTTTTGTCATGTAAGGTAATATACTTAACTGGTTCGAGGGATTGAAGTGGGAACTTCTTTTTGGGGACCAGTATTCTGTCTACCACAGGCTAAATCTTTTTTGTTCCTTTGCAGATGTTTATACATAATGCCTGACTAAGGGAACTCTGCTCATTCCCTAAATTCTTTTGCCAAAAAAGGAGAGATGTAGGCATTTAAAGGTGCCTAGCAAAAGTTAGTCTTCCATATTTCCACAGGAATTGCAGGACTGGAACACTCTCTGCCACTCTACTGTTCCTTTCAGTGCATCACGACAGAGTGGAAGGAGTATGAGATTTGTTGTCAGAGTGACCGAATAGCCTCCCAGGCCCACCAGTTACTACCTGAAACTAGATCTTAAAAGTTACTTGACCTCTCTGAACCTCAGTTTTCTCCTTTGTAAAATGAGGATGGGTGAAGATTAGATACAATATATGTTGTGTCTAAAAGAGAATAGGTCCTAAATAAGTGGGAGATACACAGTTTCTGCTGTGGGATATACCCATTTTATTTTAGGGGTTATAAAGGTGAAGAAGAGCTAACTGAAATTCCTAGAGAAGGTTAGTTTTTCACATTTCTGTTCGAATTGCCCAAATATTAACTTTCCCAGTAGGTTTTCAGAAACTGTCACAGCATAGGCTTTTATTAAACAGAACCTCCAGTGAAGTTCTTATTAGGACTCACCTGTCAGATTTTCACTTTTGATCCCTATCGGCTAGATCCAGCTGTGTTGATGGTTAGATCTTTCTGTGACTCAGTGGTCGTAACACATCTTTCAGTGTGGGTCAGCTTAGGTCTTACACCCAAAATTCAAGATAACTCTCTGGGAATTCTAATCCAATCACCATTCACCTTAGGTGGTGTGAATAGGCCTTGCTGTTAAGAGGTTTAGAAGAAAATAGCATGGCACCTAAGGATAACTGGGTTGCCCTTCACAGGCACCTTCATGTTGTGATGTACTGTAGCAAAGGGCATTCTATTCAATAAGTGTCGGTGTCTGCGAGGAGGGTGGAGCTTGACCACAAGTAACACAGTTTGAAATCCCATATTAAGTCATTTGCCAATATTACTTGATCACAGGTACTTCTACTTCATCATTAGGTGGGTTTAGGAACGGTTTAGTTAGAGATCAGGGAACTCCTTGAGGTCTGAGACCAGGTCCTAATTGTTTTGTTATCCTTGGCAACTAACACAGTGCCAGGCACCTAGAAAGTGCTTAAGGCATGTTAGCTAAAAAGTGGAAAGATCACAATTAGAAGAATAACATTGGCATTACTGTGATGGAGGAAGGTAAACCTCCCTTGGTTTTGATATTCAGACTGACTGTACCAATTAATACCAATGTCTAGAAATAGTAGGAGAGGGTACAGGGTCTCAATTCCTCACGGCACCTTTGGTGAATTTATTACAGCTTTCACTACTGTAGGAATGGCTGAGGCTGCCATATGAGCAGAAAAAAGCAATGCACCTTAATGCCTTATACACGAAAATAAAAATGGGTTAACCTTATCATTTGGTTCCTTTTGCCTTTTTTATTGCAGCATCCTGGCATCATTGCCTGTTTCTGTTCATGTTGTACAGTGTGCTTCAGTGGCAACTGAATTTGGGAAATATTGGGGAATTTTTCAGAGAATACTTTGTATTATGGAAAGAGACACTTTACACTGTATATTGGTTATTTAAAAAAAGGCCAACCTTCTGGGTGGAAGCAAGAAGAAAAGTTTATTTTCTAAAGATAAGCAACATGACATGTTTAAATCATGTACAAACACTCACTGTAGGTTTCTTGGCGAGTGATTCCTGATTTCAGCTCATATGCCTAGCCTACTTGCAGTGCCATTGAAATTGCAAGCCAAATTTAATAGGAAATGAAGAGAAAAATAAAAACTTCCTCCTTTCCAGTGCCATATGATTCATGACATTAGTCCTTTTTATGGCAGAATAAACACTGCAGAGATGCAACTTTAACTTCTTGATTGCTTTAAACATATGGCCAAGAACAAGCTTGTATGCATCATTCTTTTGCTTTGGCATAATTCAGTTTTCTAAAGACCAAGATGTCTTTGAACTGGAGGGGACACTCTTTTTAAAACCAGCAAATGTGATACCTGTCAACAAGGATAAACATGGTATTAATGAAAGTGTGTGTTAATGCATTAAACTAGTAGAATATCAGCAGGATATCAGTTTCATTGCCAACTGAGTTTTAGGAATGATCCACCATTTGAATTAGTGTTAGTGATAAATTATTTCCAAGTAGTATTAATCATACTCACTGGAAAATTAAAATGTCATAAAATGATGAAGTGTTAAAGAAACAGTGTCTCACATCTACACCTGCATAAACATCACAATATCACCACAATATTTGCTCAAAAACATTCACAAGAGAGTCTGTTTTTAACATGGTATTCACTGATGTAAGTTATTTAACATTCTACTCATTCTTTTAGCAGTAGTAATAAAATCAAATACTTTCTATAATCAAAAAAAGGTATATACCATATTGTGATCACTGTTTAAAAACAAAAAAGAAATAACTAAAATGAAAGGAGGCTTTTACAGTTTTGCCCATTGATTTACTTTGGTAGGTATTCTTTTTATGGATATGAGTTTTTTAAATTTTATGATTGCAAAGATCCTGATTGACTAGGGCCTAGAGTTCGTTCTACAAATAAATTCATCTCTCCATTGTCTGCTTTCAGGAGAATTGTGGATTACTGTAGGGTTATTAAACAGTGTCTGGGTATGCTCTTCCACAACAAATACGTGTGCTCCTTGGAATTTAATAGGGAAAGTAAGTAGAGTTCTTTAATTCCAAGAGTAGTCTTTATTCCTTTCTCTGTGTTATTACATTTTGGAATGTGAGCACATTATAAATTCAGTGTTGTGCACATCTACAGTATATTAAAACTCCAATTTTAAATGTATAAATCTATGACTCAAAATTGTAAGTAAACTCAAACATCAAAGAAAAAGAAAACATAAAATACTATGTAGCTTTCCTTTTAATTCAGTAACTTAATAGGAGGATCAACACTTTAAAATATTTGAAACGTATTACACTTAATGACTGAAAAACATTCCAATTGAACCAAAATTCCTATGATGAATAATGGAAGTAAAAGTAGAGGCAGGTGAATTATGCAGATTGCAAGTTATGTCAGGGAAATAAGAAATCTATGAATATTAAACAAAACGTCTAAAAAACTAGAAAGAATGGTGGCTTTCATTACTAGTCTTCCTTTTCCAAAATAAACTGATTCACAAGAAATGGTGACTTTGAAACAAGTGGAGCCCGGTTAATAGCTCAAAATTCATGGTGATTTTCAAATTATACTTGCTACAGGTTCTCCAGACAACCCTGTTCAGGATATAAATTGTACTTTAATTCAGTCATTCTGAACATTCTCATTTCTGGAAAGAAGCAGTCTTGACTTCATTACCACATGGAGAAATAGCTTTTGCCACGATGTACCATTTAGATCAGAGAACCAATGACCACTGAGAAGAGATTTCCTTGAGGAATGTGAAGTTTAAATTGATAATTGTGAGGCTGCTGTTTCCATAATATATTCTTTCATGAAAATGTACAATATGCTAAACATTGAGTTTTCCCAACCAAAAATTGCATTCAACCTATTTAAAAGCAGATCTTTACTTTTAGGTCTTTCTAACTAGGAAAACAACAAAAAACAAAAACTAATTTTACTTGATTTTAATTTTACCTAATCACTCATTCTAGAAATGTCTCTTATTTTCTCTGCTAAACTTCTCTAAATGTTTAGCCTCAATCACTTGTCCTCCATTTTCTTACCATCTGCACTCTTCTTGATCCCTGAATCTGACTTAGGGTTCTGTAACTGTGCTAAAGGTCGTTGTATACAAGGGCACCAAATGCAGCAGACTTTTCCCTGTTCTCAATATCTAATTAACATTTGACAGTTTGAAGTGTTTGGTATTCTGGCTTTCCTTGGCTTTACTGAGGCTGCTTTATCTTTATGAGTGGATTGAACCACTTTATATTTGGTGTAAAAAAAAGTTTCCTATTTAAAATGTGTCAGAATATAAATATTTTATGGAGAGCTCTCAGGCCTTTCAGAAAAGTGTTTTGCAATAAAATTAGGCTTTAGTAACAATAAATAGCACGCCCCTATGCTCTGAATGCTCATACATCTTTTCTCTTTGATGGAAGCTGTACTGAAGTTTTGGTACTTCCTTGTATCCATATTAAGGAGGGTCTGCCATCCAGTAGGTTGTGTGTTTCTTTAAGGCTTCTGTCAGACCTCTTTTGTTTACCATTGTCTCGCCAGAGCCCAGCAGAGCACCTGACACATAGTATGTTCTCAATAAATATTACTGAATGAACTAATATGTTATATGAAAAGCATATTACATTAAGTAGAAAATTATCCATCTTATCAAATCTGAGGACCAATATTCCAGATGCTAGGAACTTTGTAATAACTTGAGTTTTTTAAATATAGAGTTAAAAAATGTCCATGTTAAGCTCTTCCAAAAGAGGCTGCTTTAATATTGCTAAGAAAAACATTATATTTTATTTAAAATAACACCTATGTAAACCAGTAGCAAGAATGTATTTTAGAAGGAAATTTTTATTCATTGACAATCATATAGTCATTTTTCTGACCTCAAAATCAAGATATTTGGTTTTCACACTGAAATGGAGACAGAGCCAGTTACTTTAATTACCTTCTCCTCTGGCCAAGATTAAAATATTATCTAATTCATTTGAATAAAAAAATCAAAACAAAAGACACTCCTAGATTATTGGAGGCCAGAAGGGGAACTAAAACGATCCTTTTGATTATCTGAATCAGGTTGCTAAATAGCCCTTGGCTAAGACAGAATTAAGCCACTGACAAGCTGCAAGAAACTGGAAAGGTCTTTGATGTCAAGATGGCTTGATGTCTTAGAGTTGAGTAGCAGAGGTGTGCGCCAAGGGTTTTATTTACAGTTAAGTTTGAATGAAGGATTCTAAATTAAAGCTGGAAATAAGAAAGGCTAGGGGCTAGATCAGGATAAATTTAATAGTAAACAAATTAGCAAGAAATACATCAAATAGTAGACATTTACATATTGCTTTATAGAAATGTATCTAATGACTAAAGTTCAATTTTGGTTGTTTGTACAGTACATTCTATTTTTTCAAAAACACATGAAGACTTGCTTATCTACATCTTATGCAAAGCAGCATTATCTTTAGGCTACTCTTGGGCCAGCATCACTGTGACTGAGGCCCCTCTACAATCTGCCTGTAGTATACGCTAATTGAAGGGTCTATTGTGTGGAGGAGTGAATAGGCATCTTGGAAGTTTATTCTACAAACTGAAATATGTAAACTATCACCAGAAAACATCTTAGCGTTGTATTCAATTATTTAGTCCTCTCAAGTTCTGACTGCATACTTACAAAAGGCTCCTTGTTAGTAATCCCTGCATCTGGTCTCCTTTAGCCCAGGTCCAGAAAGTCTCTAGCGAGTTATACTGTTCTATATGGTTTCCTGTGATATCAAGTTCAAATAGCTCTCTCTGTGTTTGATGGCTTAAACCTGTCCTAATCTGTAATTCTACAGCTTTCATCCTCACTGAAATGTGTCCTCTGTTTTGTTTCTCACTGGTGCACATGCTCATTTACCAGATACTTTGCTTCTGTGATGATTGTGGTCTAGTGTGTAAATAAGCCTCCTTTTGCCTGGTCAAATTGTACATTTTCACTGAAGTTTGGGTCATTTCCACCCTCCTCTTGAAGGCACCTTCAGGGCTGTGGAGGTAAATTATCTCTTCTCAGAACTTGTGCAATGCTTAAGACTTTATACTACATAGCCTAGTTCTGAATTACATCCTGTATGGTTTTGTAAGGTATTATTTTAGGCATATTAACTTTATCTCTCTTATTAGATTTTACACTTCTTAAAGGTAAGGACTGTGTATGGTATTTCCTCTGAATTCCTTCCTCAAGACTTTAGGATTACATACGATTACTTAGTACGTAGCCTGTTAATATATTATTTGAAATGCTTCCTTGCATAAGAAAATAATTTTGGCTATTACTCTTTGAAAAATATTTTATAATATTCAATATATTTTCTTATTATAAAAATAATTGTTGTAGACTCTAGCAATTATGTTTTGTATGATCACAGTAACGCTTTCCCTCCCTCCACTGAAAATTTTTTGCTGGTAGTGTAAACTTTTTTGTTGTGAGAAATTTATTATATGTTCATCTCAAAGAATTCCTAAAATCTAATTTTATTATTTTGGAAAGGGCTTGCATGTTCCTGATTGCTTTATAAAATAATAGCAATACTAATACTTTAGGAAGTTTTTTTTATTAGACTATAAAATGCAAATGTTATGTTTCTGGTGAGCAAGGATTATTGCAGCCTTTAAAATTGGAGAAACCAAGGTATCTAATATTTAAGTGACTTTTCCTAGCTTTTACGTGGCATGTCTCTACAGGCCCCCTAGTAAGGATTTGAGTTAAATATTTAATTATTGCTCTCCAAACTATATCATCAATATTATATTAGCTTTAATACTTGAAGACTGTCTTAGTATTTTACTGTCAAGAAGAGATACAGTTATATTCATGTCTCCAGTGGTGGCATGACTTTGCACTGAAGTATTCATATTTTTTGCCCGGTGTCCCTTGAACAAAAGGTATATAGTTTGAAGATGGCTCCTTAAAGTTAAGGACACAATGTGATACTAAGAACTAAAACAAAATTGGACCTACTTGTACATACATATCAGAGGGATAAAAGGAAACTGGCATTGTTTGAATACTTAATATATCCCAGGAACTATACTTGATGTTTTAATCCTTAAAAACTAAAACAATATTGCCAAATAAAATGTACAGGCACAGAGGCTGAGACTTAAGGGAGTAAATGACTCATCCAAGGACATGTAACTAGAAGGTGACAGAGGTCATATTTCACGTGATCTATTTGATTTTAATGTATTCATAACAATGTTAATAAAGACATATACTTAATCTGTCACAGAGGAAATTTATCATCTGCTACCATCTGGAATCTCTGATACAAACAGAATATTGGTCTAGGCAGATTCCCTAGACTCTCTCTGAAAGACAGCCAGTTTCATCCTCTCTTATCTGATGTTGGGATGTTCAGTCTAAAATATGGAGCAGTGGCTGGGAAAAGAAAATAAAAAGGACAACCTCCCGCTGGAGAAATAACTTGACCCATAGCTAGATTCTTTACTAGATTTGTAGTAAGTGAAAATAGCCTACTCAGGTCTTGCAATAAAAAATGTGACTTTGCATTCTGTTCATAGGTAAGGTAAGTTAGAAAATTATGCACTGTGCCAAAAATTAATAAAGAGGCCTTGTCCAAAATTATCTATTATATTTATAATATATTTATCCTGTGGTATTCTATTTTATGCTAAAAAATATGATGATACAAGATTTTCATGTTTTTGAGAAGTTTGCTTACCTGGTTAATGACAATTCTTTGTAACCGTAGCATAATCTTTGCTATGTATAGACATTTAGCATATTATGACCATTTGATCTAAAGCAATTAAGTAAGAAAAAAATGCTGATTTGTAATCATTGCATTTTTCTCTGTCAAAAGGCAAAACTTTTGAAGGCTGGGATCACATTCTCTTCACTTCTCTAGCTCCCAAAATAATAAGCTAAGCTCGTAACTATCACTTTGTAAGCATGCAAAGGCTTCCTGGTATTTAAACATGAAAAATAAAATCAGAGCTTTTACAAGAGATCAATTGCTGATGCTTCAATCACATTATCTGGTCTTTTGGTTTCTTTTCTCAAGTGAGTGTGTGTCTCACCTGGACCCCCCTCCCCTGCACATTATAGTGTTGGGGAAGGTAAAATCATCATGACCTTCATTTCCTTCCCATTTCAAGTGCAAGTGTAAATAAGTAAATATGGTTTATAGAATTAATTAAATGTGTACAATTCTTTAAGAAATAGAAAACTATGAATATGGAAAACTTCATACATGAAGTAATATGCCAGGTGTATCCTTAATCCCCAATAATAGGAAATTATCAAAAAGCCCTACTGGGGTAATAACAGGAGTTGTTATTCCATACATCTAACAATGCCCGGTCTCTATAGAGCAGAGGCAGCATATGGTTTAGGTTTAAATTACATCTTTTGATTAATTAAACATACAGTAAAATAGCCTTACATTCATCTTGATATTTTGAAAATCTTTCTGTGTTTATTTTTGCCAAAGTAGTGATGCTTTTATCTTGGCATGCCATTCAGTGTGATTGACACTCTGTGTCTAGAGGGACAGATACTAAAATGGGTTAGGTTAAAGTTGAGTAGAAAGGCAACTTGAAGCCACTGTATTATTTATTTATTTATTTATTTATAAATATATTTTTATTGAAGAATAGTCAGTTTACAATGTGTCAACTTCTGGTGTACAGAACAATACTTCAGTCATATAGGAACATACATGTGTTCGTTTTCATATTCTTTTTCACTGTATGTTAATGCGAGATATTGAATATGGTTCCCTGTGCTATACAGTATAAACTTGCTGTTTATCGGATTTTGTGAAAATCCTCCTGTATTTCGAAATGAGAGCTGCTCTGCCAGAGTTCAGTAGGTGTTCTGTGTGATTCAATGGGTTTGTAGATGTAACTCTTGGTGTGTTTGTGGGAGAGGGTGAGCCATCTTGTTCTGCTATCTTGGCTCTGCTGAATCCACTATGCTTTAACAGTGTTGATCTGTGGCACATGGGTGTTTGTAATATACTTTTGCTTGGTCACTACTGAGTCCAGGAGTCAAAAAGTATGACTATGAGACAGGCAAAACAGAATTATGACTTTAATTTAACTTTAGCAATTCATCGTCATTCATAAAGAAGTCCTTAATTTAGAGCTCCTGGTACACAGAGATCAAGTGTGTCAACTTCCCAACAAGTCATAAAATAGTAGTAACCTTTCTTTATGGATAGAGAAATCTGAAAGCCCCTTACTTTGGAGCTTCTTTAAAAACGAATCCTCAGAACCTGGGCATGTACTTGTATTTTTTCTAGGGCATTCCTATCATAAACCCTTCATTTCAGTGTTCTCTATCTCTTCCAAGGCTTTCTTTTGCTCGTCACTCTCTCCTTTCTTCTATTCCCAGCTTTTTGTCTAACATGATCACTCTGTTTGAAGGATACATTCAGAATTTCAGTGGGAAACAATGCACTGGACATGTCCCTACGTTTCCCCCTGACAAAGATGTGCATGTTTCAGTCAATCAACCAATTTATCAATTAGAATATTCCCACTAAATATATAGTATCCAACAACAATTCACTGAGTACCAACATTCTGTGAGGCTATGCGCTGAACACTGGAGATACAGAGGATGATAACAACACTGTCCTTCAGCTCTGAGGAGCTCAGGAAAATAGACTGAAAAACAGCCAGATATTATCTAATGTGAAGAAATAGAAAATACATTTAAAAATGGAAAACTTCATATAAGAAGCCAGGTGTTATATTTGAGATTTTACAAAATTCTATAGGAGAATAGGAGAGGGAGTGACTAAGTTTACCCAGCTGATCAGGAAAGGCCTCAGAGACAATTTTGTTTTAGAAGGGAGTCCTGAGGGGTGATCAGGTGTTCACTAAGCAAAGAGAGATAAATTGGCTTTCCTGGCAGGGCGATAGTGTGTATGTAGCTACAGAGATATGGACAAACAAGGAATTTTGGAAGAATGACAAGTAACTTGATTTAGAGCACATGGATTAAGCAACAGGAGTTGAGGTTTGAGAGGTAGGTTCAAATCGGGTTATAAGCTCTGTTGAATCTCATCAAAGGACTTTGCACCTATCAGTGGACAATGAGAGGTCATTGCATGGCACTGTGTAAGGTGTCAGGCTCAACTCTGTGGTGAGGGAGGATAGGTAGAATTTTCATAAAATAAACTAAGTGCCTTTAGAATGGTTTCATAATTCATATAGAAACAACTCCTCCTGCAACCAGGTCAAATGTGCATGCATCCAGAAGATTCCAAAGAGGTGAACAATATGATGAAAATCCCATGCATTGAAGCAAGCCAGATGAGAAGTTATTTGAAAGCAGATTTTTGGCCTCCCCATATCAGTATGAATAGAACACAGGTAAGCGTCCCATTAGCTACTACACAGGGCCAGAGCTCTGAAGGCTCCTGCTTTTGGTTTTGTTTTTTTCTTTTCCTGGTTGTTTCAAGAGTACAAAATCAGGGCTTCTCTAGATTGAAGGGGTATGGTAGAGGTCATCGTGCCCAGTCTTCTCCGAGTACATGAATTCACTGTATATCTGCCTACCCATGAGGAAATTAAGTCTCTTATTAAACAGATCAAGCAGTGTACACAGTCACTAGTCTGTGGCTAGTCAGTTGTGTTTTGGCAATTCACGCCACTGAAAACTTCTCTGTTAAAGAATCAACTGTTTTCTTTTGTGTTATCTGTAAGCTACTGCTTCTAATTTTGCCATTGAGGGAATGACAAAATAATCTAATTCTTTCCTACATAACTATCTTTACGTTCTTAAGGGCAACTGTCATATCACTTTTACATTAATGCCCTACTGTGTTTAATCACATACACCCTATTCAGCCTGTTAGACTTAATACATCAGAGTTGCACTATTTGCTGGATTGTTCTAGTGCCAGGAGACAAAAGGTGCTTCCTTGACGGAGACTTATTTATCTAGACAGTACAGTATAGCAAGAAATTTGGATGAGTACTTTTATTACTACTTTTAAATACAAATTTCACCCTTCTTGTTTTTGCAGAAAAATCCAAGAAACATGTGATACTTGATATTCTTGAGTTTCTTTCCTATCATCCTAGAGAAGGAAATTAGGAAACAGTTGTGTAAGATGAGCCATCTCATGCACAAATCTGAAATGTAACATCAGTGGAGTGAAAAGGAAGCATATTTTTCACTTGTTCATGTTTGACTTCTGGTGCAGAGCAGGAGATCTGAATGATACATATATTTGCAGGGGTTTGATTATTCTTGTGTATGAATTAACTTCCATTTAAATTTTACAAAAATAAGATATGAGGTATGTTTTGTTCATGCTTTCAAAACAATTATAATGAACCACTTAAGCAATATGGCATCATGTGATGTTTCTAAATATTTAAATTGGAAATCTACAGATGACACAACTGGTAAATAGAATTAAACTCTTGTGGAGGAAATGATCCAGATGGACCATTAAGCCATTAGGAAGCAATAAAAGGATGCAAGTGAGGGGGAAATGCAGTAGAACAACCCTTCCCTATAATGCAACAAATTAAAATGCTAATAACTGTTCAGGCAACATTTAACTGGTCAAACTCTTAAATTGGTTTAAATTTCATACACTTGTGCTAGGAGACAGACAGACTCATGCCAATATGAACCGTACAAATGGCAATTTCATTGAAGCAAACTGAGCTACATTAATTATAACTGGAGAGCTGAATGATGAACTAATTGTATTTTAAAAGTCTGAAGATAGTGGTCTGATCAGGGTTCCTTATTATTTTATCAACTCAGCTCCTTTTACCATGAATACGACCTCCTTTACTACACACCGTCTAAGAAGGAGGATGGAGAGCCTTGAGAGAACATAAATATAAATCAAACAAATGCCAGCTCTATTATTAACTGGATTATTTCTCTTTTCTTACACTAAAAGTTTGGCCCAATATTTCTCTCAGACCTTTGGGCTGATCCCTTTGAGTTATAGCAACAATCAAACCACTATTAATCCCTGTCTCTGTAATGAGACACTGACAAACAGAGTTTAAAGGAGCATTTAAAGCCAAACCTGTCACTACTGGTTCACCTCTTCTTCCAGACAAGTTACTATCATTGACCTATGGCTCCATCAATTGGATCTATTCTGGCAATCAAACTTGGTAATGAAAGTTAGTAAGAATTGTACTCTTCAAACAATTCAGAGAACATCACTCACATATATTCCAATAACTTCCCTGAAGCAGGTATGAAACAGAAGTAGAGAGAAAGAGAGGTACATAGAGGACAAATCGACAAAAAAGTAGAATGTACTTAAGTGTACAAAGAAAATTCCACTCTCCCAATGTTTTGCGTATAGACTATGCTCAATCAGAAGTTGTTAAATTATTCAATTAAGCAGATTTCAAATAATAAAAATTTAACAGCACTTTAGGCTTTATAATTCAATGAGGGGTCAAGACAATCAGGGACTATCTGTCACTGGCAAAGGCACGGTCCAGCGTGCTAGCCAAGGAAGCAGAACCGTAGTGATGTAGGGCCTCAGAGTGTCCCCCAGAGGGGACAGGGCTGATGTAAGACAAGATGATTATTTAGCACTGTTGCGAACACTGGAAAGTGCCCTTCAGGGGTACTTTCTTTTAAATAGAAAAATAGTAATATCAAAACGCTTGTGGAACACAAGGAGAATCTATCCAGCGCTGAAACAATCTAAATAAATACTACAGTTCATAAATGGTCTCTTTTACTTTTTCTTTGTTCTTTTTGATGAAAATGACTCTGGTTAATTTTTCCACACATGGAATAGAAATGCAGAAGAAAAAACTTAAATTTCAGCTAAAAAAATCTCAAACTAAAAAAAAAAAAGTTTTGAATTTTTTGTTTAAAAACAGGGCGATATCTTTTAAGAAAAGGAACTCACAGCTCATTTTCAGAAAAAGGCAAATTTAACACACTCCGAAAGCCTTCAGAATGGTAACCTCTGCAAACTGTTTTGAGGTGTTGTCTTCCCCATTCAAAATATTTGAAAGAGAAAATGTAATTTAATTCAAACAATATTTTTCTTGAAAGCCTTTTGTCTTGTTTTTTCTATTTTCCCATTCAAAATCGGGATAAAATTTATTCATTAAAATATTTAACTGAGCTACACTGGGTAACTTATATTCATGGCAAAAATGCTTAAATTGAACTTAAACCTTTAGAAGTAACACTCAGTTAAAAGGAAATGGAAAGGTTAGAGGAGCAAGTTAAATATACCATAAAGAAAAAGACAAATCCAGATTGTGCTGCTATCTATGGGGCAACTTCTTATCTTTCTGAAAAAGTTCAATGAAAAATTTAGAGACTGATTTTAGATTATGAAACATAGCAACCAAATGAAATGTGTGAATACTGGTTGGATGGCTGGTTTTAAAAAATGAAATTATTTTATGACCAATTAGGGAATATTGAAAATGGATTAGATAGTAGGTACTATTAGGGAATTATTATTATTTTCTTAGAAGAAATAATGAAATTATGGCTGGTAAGGAGATGCATATGAAAGTAGTTGGGGAGGAACTATTAAGATGTAGGCAGCTTATGTACAAATAGTTTAGCAATTACATACACACAGACAGACAGGTAAATAAAGCAACCGTGGCAAAATGTTGATAATTGTTGAATTTCGATGGTAAGTTTAAGGGTGTTTATTGTATTCTGTGTTTGAATTTTTTGTATATATATTTTTATTGAAGTATAGTCAGTTTACAGTGTTGTGTCAATTTCTGTTGTACAGCACAATGCTTCAGTCATACATGAACATACATACATTCGTTTTGATATTCATTTTTTACTGTTAGTTACTATGAGATATTGAATATAGTTCCCTGTGCTGTTCAGCATGAACTTGTTTATCTACTCTATATATATCATTTAGTGTTTGCAAAGTTTTAACTCCCAGTGTATGCCCTCACACCCCTTTACCCCCTGGTAGCCAGAAGTTTGTTCTCTATGTCTGAGAGTCTGTTTTTGTTTTGCAAATAAGTTCATTTGTTTTTTGTTTTAAAATTCCACATATAAGTGATATCATATGGTATTTTTCTTTCTCTTTCTGTCTTATTTCACTTAGAATGATGTCCTCCAGGTCCATCCATGTTGCTGCAAATGGCATTATTATTTTTTATGGCTGAGTAGTATTCCATTGTATAAATAGTAATAAGATGTTGGGAAATAGAAACAAGCAATTTGATTAGGAAGATATGTAGATACAGATATTTATATATACACACATATACACATGAATTTTACAAGTCTGCTTTGTGCCAAAATTTTTCTAGATGCTTAGAGAAGCCGTCAAAGACAAGATATTTCTAATCCGTGTCCTCAAGTGTGTTCACTGAGAAATGGTGTCAAAAGCCCATGAGTTAGTGAAAAGAAATTTTAAATACATGAATTAAAATAATTTGTAGTCCACGAAATTCACATATTTTCAGAGTACCAATCACAGTGAGGATCAAGATGACAGAGTAAGAGTACATGGAACTCACCTCCCCCAACAAACACATCAAAAATATATCTATATGTGGAACAGTTCTCACAGAAAACCAGCTAGAAACTGTCAGAAGATCTCTTATACAACCAAAGCTGTAAGAAAGAGCCTCAGGTAACTGGGTAGAATGAAAGAAAAAAAGGTATCAGGACAGGACCAGCACCTCTACGAGAGAACTGTAAAAGAGAGAAAGATTACAGGCAGAGAGAGGCCAGCCCTGAGGGCTGCTACCTCACCCAACTTCCCAGCCAGAAGCGCTTTGTGGGCAGAGCGGCTAGTACACAGGTGCTGAAACTTGCCTGGATGGGCCCTGGGAGAGGACTAGGTCTAGCTGCAGGCAGACAGCCGGGAGGGCCTGCGGTGTCGTCCGGGCCAAACCTGAAGCCTGTTGTCAGCAAGAACATGGCAAAGGGAGTGGGCCTGACCTGGCAACCTTATAGGCACACATGGCGAGGGGCGGGGGAGGGGAGGTTGACCTCTCAGCCCATTGTCGGCACTGGCACAGCCCCGGTGGGTCTGGGGGTAGGTCGGGCAGCTGGCGCACACACTGGGTGGCATCACAGAATTACAGGACACTGGGGGGACAGCCCCTGGGGAGAAGTATGCAGCAGTTAATTTCCCAGCAGGAGTGCTCCAGTTCTGCCCACCCTACACCCAGCTTGAAGCAGGATCTGTGCTGCAGCCACTGCACCCTGGCCCCCAGCACTAGCTTAGCATTAAGTGTGGGACAAACACAACTGAGAAGGGGACATAGCAAGAACCACATATACCTGCACAGACTGTGCACAAGATCACTGTGACCGCCCGGGCCTCACTTGCTTCAGCGCTCACCTCCTTTGGGACACAGCACACATTTAAGGGAAGTGAAGCCTTATTGAACCCAACCTGACAGCGGGGGAGAAGACCAAAGATCTTGCCCCTGACAGGTCTGTGACAGCCATGGAACAAAGAGGAAGCCCCACCCAACATCCAGTGTAGGCTCTGGTCACCACACGCCAATATCATGTCCTACCAAGGGGGTAAGGGTCAGCTTACTCTGAGGAAAGTCATGAAAAGCAAGCCTCACACCAAAATATTGAACTCACCGTCTACACGGGATGCTCCCACATAAAAACACCTCTTCAAGACCACAGTAGATGACTATTTCTCCTGAATTCATAGAGACGGAAAAAGTTAACTAAAATGAGTAAGCAGAGGAGCTACTCCCAATTAAAAGAACAAGATAAATCCCCCGAGAGAACAAATAATGAAACAGACCTCACCAGTCTATCAGACCACAAGTTCCAAAAGGAGGTAATAAAAATACTAAAGGAATTAAGAAAGATCATTGATAGAAGTGCAGATCACTGAAATAAGGAATTAGAAACTATAAAGAAGAACCAATCAAAATTAGACAACTCCAATTGCAGAGATAAAAAGCAACTTAGAAGCAATGAATAGCAGACTAAATAATGCAGAAGAATGAATGAGTGATCTGGAAGATAGAATAATAGAAATCACACAATTGGAGCAGCAGACAGAAGAACAAATGGAAAAAAAAAATGAAAGCAACATAGGAAGTCTGTGGTAATTTCTGAAGTAGAAGAGAGAGAAAAGGGGATCGAAACTGTATTTGAAGATCTCATTGCTGAAAACTTCCTAAACCTAAAGAAGGAAACAGATAACCAGGTACCAGAGGCACAAAGGGTCCCAAACAAGACAAACCCAAACAGACCCACACCAAGAATAGAAAAAGAAATGAAAGGTATCCAAATTAGAAAGGAAGAGGTAAAATTATCATATGCAGATAACATGATACTCTATGTAGAGAGCTCTAAAGACGCTCCGCACAAAACTCTTAGAACTAATAAATGAATGCAGTAAGGTTGCAAGATACGATATTAATGTATAGAAGTCTGTTTAATTTATTCACCATGAAATAACGGAAAGAGAAAGTTTAAAAAATTCCATTTTAAATCATGTTAGAAAGAATAAAATACCTAGGAATTAACTTAACTAAGGAGATAGAAGACCTAAATGTTGAAAACTGGAAAACATTGATAAAGGAGAGTCAAGATGATTCAAATAAATGGAACGATATCTCTTGTTCTTGGATTGAAAGAATTAATATTGTTAAAATGGCCATAGTGCCGAAAGCAATCTACAGATTATGTGAAGCCTATCAAATTACCCAGGATACTCTCTACAGAACTAGAACAAATAAACCTAAAATTTATATGGAATCCCCAAACACCCAGAATTGCCAAAGCAATACTGAAGAAAAAGAACAAAGCTGAAGGAATAACCCTCCCAGACTTCAGAGAATAGTACAGAGCTACAGTCATCAAGGCAGCATGGTATGGGTACAAAAACAGACATATAGATCAATGGAACAGAATAGAGAGCCCAGAAATATATAAACCCACACACCTATGGTCAATTAATCTACAACAAAGGAAGCAAGAGTATACAATGGATAAAAGACAGTCTGTTCAGCTAGTGGTGTTGGGAAAGCTGGACAGCTGCATGTAAATTGATGAAGTTAGAACACTCCCTCACACCATACACAAAAATAAAATGGTTTAAACACCTAAATAAGACATGACACCATAAAACTAGAAGAGAACATAGGCAGAACATTCTTTGACATAAATCGTAGCAATGACAAGCTTGAAATTCTTAATTTCCAGAATATACAAACAGATCATACAACTCAATAACAAAAAAATCAGACAACCCAGTCAAAAAATGGGCAGAAGACCTAAATAGACATTTCTCTAATGAAGACATACAGATGGCCAATATGCACATGAAGAGATGCTCAACATTGCTAATTATTAGAGAAATGCAAGTCAAAACCACAATGAGGTATCACTTCACACCAGTTAGAATGGCCATCATCAAAAAGTCTACAAATAATAAATGCTGGAGTGGGTGTGGAGAAAAGGGAACCTTCCTACACTGTTGGTGGAAATGTAAGTTGGTGCAGCCACTATGGAAAACTGTATGGAGGTTCCTTAAAAAAGTAAAAATAGAGCTACCATATGATTCAACAATCCCACTCATGGGCATATAGCTGGAAAATGTGAAAACTGTAATTCAAAAAGATACATGTACCTCAGTGTTCATAGCAGCACTATTTACAATAGCCAAGACATGGAAACAACCCAAGCACCCATCAACAGAGGATTGGTTTAAGAAGATGTGGTGTATACACACACACACACACACACACACACACAATGGAATATTACTCAGTCATAAAAGTGATGAAATATTGCCATTTGCAGCAATATGGATGGACCTAGAGAATATTATACTAAGTGAAGTAAGTCAGACAAAGACAAATATCATATGATATCACCTGTATGTGGAATCAAAAAATAATACAAATGAATCTGTCTACAAAACAGAAAAAGACTCACAGACATAACAAACATGGTTACCAAAGGGGAAAGGGAGGGGGAGATAAATTAGGAGTATGGGATTAACAGATACAAATGACTATACATGAAATAGATAAGCAACAAGGATTTACTGTATAGCATATGAAAGTATGCCTAATATCTTACAGTAACCTATAATGGAAAATCTGGAAATATATATATATAACTGAATCACTGCTGTACACCTGAAACTAACACAATATTGTAAATCAACTATACTTCAATAAAAAAAATAGAGTAGAACTCAATATGTTTTGGTAAGTTTACAGAGTTGGGCATCCATCACCACTATCCCATTTTAGAAAATGTCTATTACCCCACTGAATTCCTAATGTTCAGGTACAAGTAATCACTGCTCCTGCTCCCAGCCCCAGATTACACTAACATACTTTCAGTTTGTTTAGATTTGTCTTTTCTGGACATTTAAAACAAATGAAATCATTTAATATGTGGACATTTGTGTCTGGCTTAACATATTTTTGAAGTCTATGCATGTAGTATGCATCAGTAGTTCATTTCTTTTTATGGCTGAGTAACATTCCATTGTATGGATGTACCACATTTTATTTATCCATTCAGCAGCTGATGGACATTTGGGTTCTTTCTACTTTGGGGCTATTGTGAGTTGTGTTTCTATGAACATTCATGTTCATATCTTCATATTCATGTATTTTCAATTTTCTTGAGTAGATACCTAGAGTGGAATTGCTCAGTTACATGGTAACTTTGTGTTTCATCTTTTGAGAAACAGCCAAACTTTTTCAAGGTGGCTGCACCATTTTACATTCCAATCGGCAATGTTATGAGTGTGCAAATGTCTCTACATCCTTACCAACATGTGTTATCATCCATCATTTTGAATATAGCCATCCTAGTGGGTGTGTGGTGATATCTTACTGTGGTGATGTTTTGCAGCATTTCCCTAGTAACTAATGATGATGTGCATCTTTATGTGAGCTTATTGGCCATTTATGTTATCTTTTTAGAAAAATGTCTATTCAGATCTTTGCCCAAGTGTTAATTTAGTTATTTGACTTACCACTGAGTTGAATGTTTTCACTGTAAATTCTAGATATGTCATTTTTCAGATAAATGATATGCAAATATTTTCTCCCAGTCTGTGGATAGGTACTTTAGATATTTCTGTTTTCTTAATGGTGTTATTGGAGCTGCTAAAGTTTTTCATTCTCATGAAGTGAAATTTATCAGTTTATGGATTGAAACTAGTAAATGAGAGAAAATATTTTCAGCAAAACTGCTATAGATGATTATGCTGTAACTAGTGGTACTCTGAAAAAAATTATTATTAATTTCACAATTTCTGGCTAGATTGCTACCCACATTCGATATTATATGTACCAGGAATTCAACAGTTGCCATCACATACACTGTTACCCAAAGAGCAATTTATAATATAGAAGGAAACCAATTTTTCTTTCTTTTTTGATGATGATATTCTGACATGTATTTCAAAATGAGTTTCAAAACATGAGTGATAAATACACATTTCAATCAATGATTATTCACTGTAAGATAATATAGAATAGAATTTAGGAGCAAGACCTGTGGAGTCATGCCTTCTGAGTTTGAATTCAGGTTTTACTACTTTTTAGCTGTGTAACCTTGTGCAAGTTACCTTATTGTTTTGTTTCACATTTATCTCATTTGTAAAATTGAGATAATTTAATAATAGTGAATGTGAAGCTTTGAGAGCAGAACAGGTGTCCAATAAATAATAGTTGCCATAATTTTTAGTATTTGTCTTTCTCTTTTTCCCTTTCTTGTTTTCTCCTTTATCTTTATCAAGGAGAATATAGTGGCCTTCTCTCAATTCTGTGATGGCCAGTTTCCTCCCTTCTAAGTCTGACGCCAAATCCAAACCCCAGTCGACTCATAAAAAGTCATTTTCCTCTCAAAGCTCAAAGATCACTAATTCCTTCAATAAATTGCCACGTAATGTTTTTATCACTACACATCAGCTGATATCTCTCTACATGTTCTGTCACTGAAATGAAAATAGAACAGAAAAGAAAGAAAAAAAATCAGTTGGTTCTCTCCCCAGGCCATACCCCCATAATTCAATACCAGAAGCAAAAAAAAAAAAAAAAAAAAAACAACGAAAAAAACCCAAATAACAGCATGGAGGAGATTTTCTTCAGACCTGACATTAAATAAAAGGAAGAAAACTACAGCCAGAAACAACCCCCTTGAATTAATTAGCTATTTTGGCATCAGATAAATAACTGAATGAAGTGGTTGTAAATTACATTTTGTAACATGTAATCTTGGACAGATTTTCTTCACTACTTCTTGCTAATAGACTCTGTACTATAGTGAAAAGTAAACTAAGCGAACATCCCCCCAAATTCCTCCTTTTTATAACCTCCATTTAATAATTGCCAGGGAGATACAGTTCGAATTTATTGAAACAGTATCTTCTCTTGTTATTACTGTTGTGCAATAATTGTATTGAGTACAAATATTCATCACAAACCCTTAAACTGGATTTCACACCTTGCCTTCCTTTAGGTACATATGTTTCATGTCTTGATGCAATTTTATTCAGTTTGAGGAGCAACATTTCTTTACAAATGCTCAAGACAAAAAAACCTTGGATTTTACTTAAATTTTGTATGTACTGAATTTATTCCTGCTTTGGTACTGAAACCCTCTTAGAACACACTCCTTGAGCTTGGAGGAAAATTGGTTTTAAAGTGAGGTTTTGCACTGTGAAAATTGCTTTGAAGCCTGTAGGGGTCCCAACAGAAATCTTTGCACCGTCAGACATTTTTCTATATGTGGGTAAGTGTATTTTGCTCGACTTCAATGTGCCCTTAGGTCATTAATTTTTGCAAGGTTTAAAATTCAGGATAATGAAAAGAATAGAATGATGAAGTCATAGTCTGGCATAACAGGGCAGGAGGGAAGATGGGAACTAGAAACATTTTAGACAAATGAACATTTAGCCTTTATGACCTTATGAAAGGAAGGAGAAGAAAATGAACTTTATAATTTTAATATAAATGTAAGTTAAAAAATCCCAAACTTTACTTTTGCATGTTTGAATATTGTCAATTTATTATTTAGAAAGTAGATAAAATTATTCAAGAGGAAAAGGGTATTAATTTCAACAAATTGTTCTAAAAACTATATCCTATGAACAAAGCAGAATTAAATGAGAAGTAAATCTCAAATCTTCCCTCAGATTTACAAATTAACTTGAGATGGATCATAAACTTTAATGACAGAAATAAAAATATACTGCCTCTATAAGATAATATAGGAAGAAATTTCTTTGTATTCGGTATAGGTATAGATTTACAGAGGAAACAAAAATTATAAGAAAAAATAAATTTATAAATTGGGACCTATACAAAATTAGAAATTTTATAGTTCAAAGAACATAGTTACTAAAGAGAAAATGCAAGCCAGAGCATGGAGAAAGCATTTGCAAATATGTGTCTGGTAAATGACTGCTGCGCAGAAAATATAATTACTCCTTGTAACAATAATGAGGCAACCTAATTCAGCCAACAGAGAGACACACTTTTGAATGCTTACTTCACTAAAGAATTGCAAATATCCACATGAAATTGTACATTGTTTTTCTTTTTTCCCAAATGTATTGAGGAATAATCAACATATAAAATTGTATATATTTAAAGTATAGAACATGATGAATTGATATATCTGTATCTATATGTATTGTGAAATGATTACCAAGATCAAGATAATGAATACATTCATCAATTCATCACCTCACATACTTGATGGTTAACTCTTTTTTTTTTTTTTGTGGTGAGGATGCTGAAAAAGTACTCTCAGCAACTTTCAAATCTATAACAGCATATTATTAACTACAGTCACCATGCTGTATATTAGGTCTTCAGTACTTATTCTTTTTATCACTGAAAGTTTGTATCCTTTGACCTGCATCTCCACAGTTCCCCTCAATCCTTGGCAACCACCATTGTATTCTGTTTCTATAAAATTTGTTTTATTTTTACTTTTGTTTTTTAGCTTCCATGTATAAGTGATAACATCCAATATTTGCCTTTCTCCATCTGGCTTATTTCACTTGGCATAATGCCTTCCAGGTTCATCCATATTGCCCAAATGGCAAGATTCCTTCCTTTTAATGGCTGAAAATATTCCTTTACATATATTAATATTATATTTTATTTATCTATTAATCTGAACATCATTTGGAATGTAGAACTCAATGGCTGATTCCTCTGTACATGCATATAAGCATGCATGCAAAATGTTTAGAGCTTGTTACAAATTCACCTAACTAGAAACAAGACAGGATTTCAGAAAAAAGACAAATCTCATTTTAAGTAGCAAAAATGAATGAATGAATGGGTAAATAAATAAGTGAGCCAAAGTACATATAATAAAATTCAGGCAACGTATTCCCTGGAAAATACCTTATAACCAAATGTGCCATGTTGGTGTATACCCAGATCTTACACAATCATTTTTCTTTTCTCAGCCCACCACATTTAGAAAGGGACGTGCTGAACCTAGAAGCAGGCACATTGGAAAAATAAAAAGAGTTATCTGACAGCAACTAAGAGGCTCTATTGGAGTTGCATATACTAATTTAAGAAACCTAGGCATCAAGAGCTATTTAGTTTAGGGGCAAATGATCCTTCCCAGTGTAGTAAAATTCTGAGATCATGATTTATATTACAAGCACAGTCTTGATTTCTATTAAGGTTTAATCATGCCCAAGAAACTGTTTTAAACAGTAAAAATTAAAATCATACATTTCCATAAAGAAATATTTATAAGTTAAATCAGTACATCATAGTTTGGGGTAAAATTCATCTATGGGAATCATCTAATTCCCTAAAACTGTCATATGTAGTACAGACATCTATTTGACAACTTCCTCTTCCTCACTGACTCCACTGATTGGTACAGAAAAGCCATCATGATTTATTCAACTCACAAAATTGCCCTCTTTGGCCTCTCTTTCTCTTCACGAAGTTGTATCCTCTTTAGCCAAGTGTCGATAAAGCCAAGTGCCACCTGTGCCACTGCATTAGATAGGAGAATTTAATTTGTAAAAACCCATTGATCTGTTTCTGGTCAATAGGATAGACTGAGCTGACACAGCAGGACACACTCTAACCCCATCCCGCCTCACCTCCCACTCAAAACACAATAATCTGGGGATGGATAACTCAGCTCAACATCAGGAGAGGGAAATCTCAGAGTGCCAGAAATGCAGAAAGAAATCAAGCCAGAAGAGGTAACAGAATAAAACTGAAAGTCAAATCAGAAATAGATATACACAGCAATGCTTGAGGTTCCCAGGACCTGTCATCCTCCCATGGAAAGGTATTCAGGCTATGGACCCCATGTCTCTGCACAGCTGGAGCTAGGCTTCAGGTGGCAAAATAGTTACCTTCCCTCCAGATATTGGAACCCTGCCTGTGGTCATGTTGTCTGACATCACACTACCCCTAAGGTGTGGGGCTCTGAAAAAAACAATTGTTTTTAATGGCTTTGTAACCAGAAAAACCTCAAGGTAAACAGAACAGGCAAATAGGTATCTGTTTAGAGCAGGGCCAAGGCACATGAAATGGTCACCATTTCCTAAATATGAGTGTATTTTTTAACTCACCAATCCTATTTCTCTTGGAAAACCTGTACATGTGTACCAAGAGACAGAGGAGAGGAAGTTTATTAAAATATTGTAAAAGCAAAAATCTGGAAACAAGGTAAATGTTTATCATTGGAATAAATAAATTGTATTATAATCAGACAATGATACTAAGAAGTTAATACGCATACTTACAGTTTGTGCATATTTTTCTATGTATATTTCAAGTAAAATTTAATTGTTATATGAGTAAACTAGATTTTTCTATACTAATAAATCTTGAAAACAATATTGAGTGAAAAAATGCTATATAGTACAATGTATACAATTTATGTTACTTGCAACAAGCAACCCAAAGAGGGATATGATAGTATATACTGTTTGTGTGTGTGTGTGTGTGTGTGTATGTATGTGTGTGTATGCATATATGTGTGTGTTCTAGAATGATATACGTCTAGTATATCTATATATCTAGTACATTTGCACACAATGTTGGTTACCGTGGGAAAGTAGCATAAATAAAACTGAGGAACCTCAACTTGATCTGAAATAGTCTACTGCTTTTATAACAAAGTATCTGAATCAAAATGACAAATATTTATCATTCACTAGTTTTAGCAGGTAAATCAGATTTTGCTATTTTATTCTGTGTATTTCTCTAATTTTAAAACTTTGCAAAAAATTAAAATTAACTAGCACTTTAGACATTCTTTTCTCAACTTCAGAACAATCACAAGGTCACCAGGTTGAACACCATGACCTCAATTAATTAACATCTTTACTAGTATATTGGGCATGTCAGATCAAACTCAGCTGAAATCAGGAAATTACTTAAAATGGAACTAAAAGCGTTCCAAAAGAATGTGTTTTAAACTCAGTCAGCATTCATTCTACATCATATCTCCATTTTTGGATCTCAATGAATTCTCTAATAATGACTCACAGCCTTATAGATTTAAATAGTATAACAAAGCATGACCCACTTAATAAAGAAAATGAACTCAACTGAAACGTTTTCAACGTGTGGAGTTCAGGATTTTTTTTTAGTTCATTAGAAATTTCAATTAACCAGAATGTCCCACATCCTAAGTATTATTATCTTGAATGTGGATTTAATAGTTGGAAATCAATCTGTAGGGGGTGTTTGTTTAAGTGGGTGCAAGCATTCCAACGGCATTCATTTCCATATGAATAATTAATATGCTAATTATAAATGGGTCATTTATTCATAGAAGTCAGATTCACAATTCCCCTACTTGGTAATAATTTGCTAGTCATGAGTTTAAAGTTTTTTAATGTACTGGAAAGTAATAAAACTCTATTTCATTAAGAATTGTATTTAATTCAGAATTTGTACAAGTCCAGCTGTTCTTTTAACTCATTTTATTTGTATACATGTTTTCCTCAATTCACATGCCAGGATTGATATAGATCCTATTCTGTATTAGTGGTTCCAAGGATATCTAGATTATATATGATTTCAATGACATTTCAACAATATTTTAATGGTATTTCATGAGCAGCTTTGGTTCTCTATGTCAGTGGTTCCTAGGCATTTAGATTTCACACAGCAGTAGGTTTTTTTTTTTAAGGTAAGTTGTGATCTACATAATAATTGAATATTTTTAAGACTTTATTTTTGAAAGTACTTTTAGGCTTACAACAAAATTAAGAGAGGCCAGTAAGGAGATTTCCCATAAACTTGCTATCCCCAGGTATGCATAACCTCCCACGATATCAACATCACTCACCATCATGGTACATTTTTTATCGAGGTTGAACCTACATTGATATATCATAGTCCATGATCCATAATCTATGGACTCAAAGTCTGTAGTTTATCTTAGTTTGCCTTTGTTGTACATTCTATTGTTCGGGTAAATGTATAATGACATAAACCCATTATTGAAATATCACAGAGTATTTTCACTGCTCTTAAAAATGTTATGTGCTCTTCTGCCTGTTCATCTTCACCCTCCCCCCCCACATATACTCCTGGTAACCACTGATTTTCTAATGTCTCCATGGCTTTGCCTTTTCCGTGATGCGGTATAATTAGAATTATGCAGTGTATAGCCTTTTCAAATTGGTTCACTTAGTAGTATGCATTTAAGTTTCCTCCACATCTTTTTATGACTTGACAACTCATTTCCTTTCTTGCACTGAATAATATTGTATAGTCTGAATGTGCCACAGTTTATTTATCCTTTCACCTTCTGAAAGACATCTTGGTTACTTTCATGTTTTTGGCAGTTACAAATAAAGCTACTATCAATATCCATGTGCAGGTTGTTGTGTAGACATACACTTTCTGCTCCTTTGAGTAAATATCAAGGAGCATGATTGCTGGATTGTATAGTAAGAGTGTGTTTAATTTAGTTAGAAATCAACAAACTGTCTTCCAAAGTGTCTATACCGTTTTTTCGTTCTTACCAGCAAGAATGATAGTGTCTGTTGCTCCACATCTTCACTAGCATTTGGTGTTGTAAGTTTTCGGGATTTTGGCCATTCTAATAGGTGTGTAGTAGTATCTAATTGTTGTTTAATTTGCCTTGCTGTGATGACATTTGATGTCGAGTATCTTTTCATATGCTTATTGCCATCTGTATATGTTCTTTCGTGAGGTGGCTGTTAAGGTCTTTGCCCCATTTTTAAAATTGGGCTGTTGGTTTTCTTATTGTTGAGTTTTAAGGATTTTTGTATATTTTGGATAATGACCCTTTATCAGATGTGCCTTTTGCAAATATTTCCTCCCAGTTTGTGGCTTGTCTTCTCATTCTCTTGGCATTATCTCTTGCAGAGCAGAGTTTTTGAATTTTAATGAAGTTTAGCTTATCCATTATTTCTTTCATGAATTGTACCTTTGGTATTGTATCTTAAAAGGCATCACCATACCCAGAGTTGTCTAGGTTTTCTCCTGTGTTATACTGTAGAAGTTTTATAGTTTTGCATTTCATATTTAGGTCTGTGATCCATTTTGAATTAGCTTTTGTGAAATATATACAGTCTGTGTCTAGATTTTTTTTTTTTTTGGCATGTGAGTGTTCCATGGTCCCAGCAACATTTGTTGAAAAGACTATCTTTGCTTCATACTTTACTCATTTGTCAAAAATGAGTTGACTATAATTATTGGGATCTATTTCTAGTCTCTGTGTTCTGAATTTATTTTTAAGGAAAAAATAAGAAGTGCCTGCATTGGGTTGTCAATTTTCTTGGCCAGGTAAGAAAATTAAAGAAGCTATTGACTATCACCATCATTTCACAAAAGAAATGCTATTCTAACTTCCAAAGAATAGGAAAGACATAACCTCAGAAACAAAACAAAAAATCACCTTAAATTGAATAATTTTAATTGTACATAAAGTATATTACATTATCCTTGCTCTTCTGATTTCACGTCCAGCCGGTGAAAACTTCTTTATGCAGTAGACTTGATGGGTTATGTGTTTTTCCTGGTTTCTAAGATAGTTGCAGAAATTAAGGCCGATGTTGGTTAACTACTTATATGTATTGGTTCCACCTTTAATCCTTCTCTCAGATGTTGTTGCATCTGAAAAAATTTTAGAAAGTGCAAAGGCTGAAAGCAAGTGATTGGCCATGATGAAATCTCAATGAGGGTACTGATAGAGAGAGATGATATAGCTGATCCACAAAGGATTTGCTCATTATAAAATGTATTGAGGTCAATATTTCTGTTATCCTCATTGCTCCTTCTTAGGAACATGACAGCTAGCTTCATTAAATATATATATTTATATGTATAAAGATTTTCCCAAACTGACAGTAAAGACCTGGAAAAGTTAAGCAGCCATCTGAAAGTAAACCTCTGTAAGTTCATATGGGCACAAAAATGTTATCCATATCGTATGAATAGCCAGTTTACAAAATAAGCAACGTTGTTCCTTATGTAACTAACAAATCTCATTGATTCCATACTGAGTTTTAAATTCCATGCTCAATGAAGTGATTCAATTAACCAAGTACTTTCAGATTTCTATGTGCTGAAGAAATCTATCTTTAAGCACTATCTCTAAGCATTGCCTCTGTTTTATTCCTCTAGACAGGGGCCAAAAAAAAAAAAAGATAGACACATCTATATCCCTGGGATTTTGTGAGCCATCTTGGAAGCATCATGACTTCTGATTAATTGTCCCATGGAAGGAAAATCACCCAGCAGCTTTTGAAATCAAAGCATGGCCTGTGTGCATCCCAAGAGATAGCAGATTTATTTGGAATTTGTTTCAGGCAGCTCTAAACTGTAATCCAGGAAACTCACTAAGGATCCAATTAAATAATCTCAAAACAGCCCCTCTCCTCTTCCTCACTAAAATATTTGACTGCCTAGTCCAGGATTTTGTCTTCTCTTGAGGGCACAAATGTATAGTGGAGAAAGTGACAGTTATCTTTTATGATGTCAAGGGCTAGGAAACTCCTCACAGTAATTACTGGTTTTCCTGTCTAACTACTATTGAAGAATTTATCTGAACCTGATCTTTGTATTCTTGCCACTAAGGGTAATGGGCACTATATAGACAGTCCCCACTTTCCAATGATTGGACTTTGGATTTTTTGACTTTAGGATGGTGCAAAAGTGATATACATTCAGTGGAAACCGTAATTCTAATTTTGAATTTTGATCTTTTCCTGGGCTATTGACATGTGGTACGACATTCCCTTGTGGTGCTGGGCGGTGGCCGCGAGGGTAAACAGCCGATGTACTTAGAACCCTTCTGTAAGACACAGCCATTCTGTTCTTCACTTCTGGGACAGTATTTGATAAATTACATGAGATATTCAACACTTCATTATAAAATAGGCTTTGTGTTAGATGATCTTGCTGAACTGTGGGCTAATGGAAGTGTTCTGAGCACGTTTAATGTAGGTTGGGCTAAGCTATGATGTTTGGTAGGTTAGGTATATTAGGTACATTTTGGACTTATGATATTTTTAACTTATAATGAATCTATCAAGATGTAACCCTATCATAAGTTGAGGAAGACCTGTATGTTTTCTAGTTTGTGTGAGAAAGAAGGACTCTGTTTGATTTGCTTCAAATTGAAATTTTTTTCAAGCATGAAAAGCCTTATCCTAGTTAGAGTAATACCTGGTCCCTATTTTTTTTCCCCCATTCACTTAGTTCCCAAACACTGCATTTGACACTTTATATTTGTTGTCTTCAGTCCTCTTAATGATGATGATAATAACAAGGAGAGATTTATTGAATATTGTAAGTACTTTACTATAAGTACTTTACATGAATCTTATTTAATATTCTTATCAATACCCTGAAGTGACAAATACTGTAATTCCCACTGTATCTATTACTATGAGGGAACTGAGTCTCAGGGAGGTTAAATAACTTGCTCAGTATCACACAGCTATTTAGTTGAGGAGTCAAAGATTAATGGCCAAGTCTGTCTGAACTTAGAGGCTTGGCTTTTCCCACTACTTTACAGTCATGTGATACACTGGGGAAAAAAGTCCCATGTCATGTGTTTATGTCCCAGCACCTCACATAAGACTGTATAATTGTGGGTTTGTTATTTAAGTTCTCTGAGCTTTAGTTGTTTCCTTTTTTAAAATGGAATAGGATGTTGAATCAAGTGAGGTCACATACGTAGAGGACAGAACTCTAAACCTTCTACAGTTGTCAAGGAAATGGATAATGTGTAATATAGAGATTGTGCTCACCGCAATGTCTGACACATATTAGGTGCTTAATATATGTTGAGGGGAAGGAAGAAAGGAAGTGAAGGAGAAAGAGTGGAAAGAGGCAGATAGTAATGTTTAAGTGACTTGGGCTTTGATGTAAGACAGTTGAATTCAAATGTGGTGGTCACTTCCTAGCTCTGTGATCTTAACTAATCAGAGTATTGTTATTTCATGTGCAAGATCATATAAGAACTTATGATGATTAGGGAGAATTTATGTAAAGTATGTAGCATGGTATCTAGTATGTACAAAGAGCTTGTTAAATAATAATAGACTAACTTGTTGAATACGGCCTAATGATGTAAAAAATGTCCTATTATTCCAGCCTGTACGGTAGTGGTGGCTGGTTTATGAATATGACATGATTTGGCATAGCCAGTATTATTTTTATTAGTAGTGGTATTAGTATTATTATTCATTTATTCACAATTCATTAAGCCTGCACTCTGCATGAGCACCGCATTAAGTACTGATAATTCAAAGACAATAAAACAAGTTCACTGAGGCTCAGATGCTCAGAGATGATCATTGATATTCCTAGAAGAAGAAATAGAATCTGGAAACAAGCATTCCAGAACAAATTTATGTGCCAAATATATCATCTTGATTTCTGTAAAATCGTACTAAGGTCTTATTGGCTGAATCTTCTCTCTCTCTTTTGCTTCTGAGTCTGATCCAAAGGCAGATCCACCCCTCTGTACCATGGCCTCTGTCACTCTTTTTTTAATATTTCTGAATGGGATGATCATTAAATATCATCAGCTTTTGCTGATAATTGATTATAAATGAAAAAACAAGGAAGAAAGAAAAGAAAAACTCCCACGCCTGGGTTGAATATCTGCATATGCCTTGGACTTGGGTGATCTTATAGGCCTACAGCATGTCATTTCACTTGGCTGGGAACCAGACTTCTAGGATTCTAAGGCTTAACTAAAACACGATTTTGAGCAATGTGATTATATAGATAATTTACTCTGTGGCCTTGCTGAAGCCCAGTAATGCTATGTTTTTCCTTTATTATATTACAGGAGCTATGCTAAATGCATTGCTTTTGTTATTACATTTAATCTTCAGAATAACTCTGTAAGATAGGCACGGATACTGTTATTATTCTACAGATAAAGGAATTGCATCCCAGAATAATATCAAGAAATAGATCATTGTAGGAGGAAAACATTGAGTACCTAAACCCAAGCTCAAGTCCTAATCCCTACTTAATATTTGACCTTGGACAGTTTTATCCTGACTGTAGCCTTCTCATAAAATGAGGATGCTGGACCAGATTGTCTCTATATTTTTTTCTAGCCCTAAAATTATAATTAATTGCTCTGTTTTCACAGGAATCAGAGTAAATTAACCAATTTACATATTTTTGGTAAACTAACCCCTTCCTAACTCCACTTTAAATCATTATATAAAATCTATTTCTATAAAAATCCAATAAAATTCTTTAATAAGAAAGAAGTATAGGCAGTTTCTATGAAAAGTTATAAACCACAAAGTTCAGGAATTATTTATATCTAATAAGCTGAAGCTATATTTACCATTTATAATCCATGCATCAATATGAACTGCAAACAGCTCCAGACTTAAATGCACACTTTGCCCCAGAGCAGTGGTTTCCAAACATTTTTGTTAAAGATAAAGGGCCACTCAGAACCACTTACCACTCACAATGACATACTTCTTCCGGGTAATTAACAATAAAAACAAACAAAAGAAGGATATTGCTTTTTAAACATTACCACTGAGGACTACAATTAGACCAGTTTCACCCATGTCGTAGAAATATAGTTATTCCCACATAAATAATACTTCATGAGTCCAATCTGCTAGATCGATGCTTCTAAATGTGAGTTTCATATAGGAATCCACCTGGGGATATTGTAAAATGCAGGTTGCATTCAGTAAGATCTGAGGTGGGGCCTAATGGTTTGCATTTATAAGAAGTTCCCAGATGATACTTCTGCTGGTCCACAGACCACAGTTCGAATAGCACAGAAGTAAGATGAATTTGGTGACGAACATTGACAAATTTTTCCTGCAGCGAAATCAAATCTAAGCCAGGTCCTTCTTGGCCAGAATAAAACCAGAGGAAATTACCTTGATTCCTCCTCTATGCATCATTTCCACAACACTCTGATACTCTCAAGTGCCTCAGCTTTGCTTACCAAGATCTCTAAGACCCCACCACCATGTGGCACTGGTTTTGTCTCAGGTCGCCCTATGCCCACACCCACCCTCTCCCTTCTACGAATAGGTGTAGGGTCGTAATGCTTACTTTCGGTCACATCCAGAGCATACCAAGGTATTCCATTTTCATATTTGATAAAAAAAAATGACTTTTGTTTATGCTCTGTGCTTGCTTAATTTTCTACTTGTAATACATCAGGGCAGCCATGGCTTTTTTAAAGATTATACTAAAAACTGCTCCTCTGTCAAAGTACTTTGCTTCTCTCATGAAGATTCCACTGTCTACTGGTGTTCCATTAAATTAATCCACTTAAATGCAAGTAAAGTATATAAAAATCTGAAACTCCAAACTATGTGTTCATCTATACAAAACCCAAGTTGTAGGCATAATTAGTTTGTGCTACATTTCACTAACAAAGCACCCTAATTGTTCTAAGCAAAAATGCCTTCAACGATGTATATGTGGTTCAAAGTCTACCATTAGTTAAAAGTTACTGTGAAGACAAAGACTTTTCTCATTTACTGGGATTTCATGCCAGTTGTCTGACATTAAGGAGATCTGTACCCTTAAGACCCCAAGTAACTATTTCCTTCAGGTCAAAAACTTTGCTGTAAGTGATAGAACAGACCCTAATACACATTATTGAGTAAATTTAAAAGTATTTAATTAGTCACTGTGCTTTCTCAAAGTGATAGAACACTGAACCGTCATGTCAGAGGGCTCCTATTTGGTTCACTAACCCTGGAGAATATGTTAGTTGAAGAAGACAACACTTCTAACGCACAGGGAAAAAGACTGAATAAAAGGAAATTGCACAGAGACAACTGGTAACAGAGACATAATATGGACAGGGAAAGGCAGCAGCCATGGGGGAATAATTGGTAGTTTTATTCAGGCTAGGTCAATTATGTACAATGCAGGTCTTTATTATCTGTGTACATTTAAGCTTATAATCACTTAAAGTTTTCTGCTCTTGCAAGCACGATTATACACAAAGGATGTTCAGTTCAGTAGTTCTTTGTTAAAGAGAAGAAATGATCTTTTCTGATTATGTTCCTTAAAAACTTCCAACTTAAATGTCACTTCTGGTGATGTGTATTTGGAGCTATTCACTCTTCCATATTAGAAATAACAGCAGATGATTGTCCCTACAGAGCTTTGTGAGTGAATAAATAAATACAATGATGCTGATATAAAGTTGAGAAGCTGTCTACACTCTCCTGTTCCTTGTATAGATTATTATTAATTATTTGAGAGAAAATCAATTGAACCAATGATCCCAATTTGTGACTCAAAAGGCAAACAGTCAAGGCAACGTCATTTACACGTGGCATGAGAAGTAAAGATTTACACACAAGTGGATTGTCCTACATTTACTAAGGAAACATCTTGTTCTGTCATATATGTCAAAGAAAGTGGGAAGAAAGGTGTCTTTATTCTGCTGTTATTTGAGAACGATTTGAGAACTATTGAAGAGCAGAATGTTTTCAAGAAAACAGCTGACAGTATTCTCAAGAATCAACATTTCAAATCTAAAGTGGCTTACAAATCTGCAGAACGCTTTTATTTCTCCACTTAAATATCTACCTATATGAGTCTAAAAAAATGAATGATCTAAGTATTCCTCATGCAGCACTTTCACTCTAAAACCCATTTTTGGCACTTTTGACAAGAAAATAGCATAATGTGTTCACCTAACTAAATCATACATTGCAGCAAAATTCTGGAAAAGAATCATGACAAAGGCGTCCTTACGGAGAAATCAGAACCTGTTTCAGCTCTGCAGGCTCACTTGGGTATTCTGGGAGAAGTTTAGATGCATAGTAAAATGGTATGATCAGAATATCTGTCAGGCGAGGACATATTTGTGCCTTGAAAGTGCATTTGCCTTTGCAAGCCTTTGCATGATCTTGATGCAGTTGTTGATAAGAGAAGACCAACCACTCTGAATGACTCCACAAGATGACATGCTCCTGGGAAAAGATCTACACACATGACCATGGCATCCGTTTATTGACAGAAAAAAACTTGAATGTTCTCAAAACTAAATAGACTTTATTTCAATCATTTCACATTAACCCATGTGAAGAATTTATAGTTCACTATCTCTTTATATATCATGGTACAAAACCCAATCTGCAACTGAAGATTAATGATGATAACAAGGCCAGTACCATTATAACATTTTCTTAAATGTTCTTTCAATTTCAGGTTCAAATTTAATTATATGTCAGTAATTATTAAAATGATTAACTTCAGCTATTAAGATAACTTTCTGAAACAACTAAAATGAACCCCTGCAATTTTGGAGATTTGGTGGGTCTTCAGTTTACTCTTACGTTCTGCCAAAGACCATGTTGGCTCCCATCAAGACGTTCGAAATATAAATAATAGGCACTTGGCTTTTTAGCGTGCACATAATTGATCATTGGCAAGAAGAGATAGAAAGAAAAGGCTTTTAAATTGGAAGAAGAATGTTTTTGATGGATGGGAGATAGTTCTTAAAATTGGCAGAGGTGTTACGGGTCTTTAAGGAACAGTTGAATGGTAAACAGTGTACCGGGACAGCAGATGTGTTTCTGGCCCACGGTAATTAAAACAACAACAAACTACAATAATAAAAGATGAGAGATAGGTAATAAGAAAAAACACCCAACACAGCTAACACTAAAAAGAATATGTTCTTTTTTCCTCCTGTAGAAATTGGGGAACTTCTATACTATTTGGTAATGATAGCAAGCAAATTTTGCGTTAGTACGGTTATAATTAGGCACTATTATAGCAAAAACGCCCAATGCTATTCTAGATACTATCAGAGAATCAGATAGTCACAGACCATGTTATATATTAGAGCTGCATTTGAAGGAAAAACTGAACCAAAAGAGCTTTCGTATACAGTAATCTGTGTGCACTGCTTTCTCTAACTCGATTAATAAAGGGAATGCATTTTGGTAATGAGCTCCTTTTTGTCTTTCAACATTCAACTTGAGTATCTTACTATGCATAGCACTTAGAACAGTCCTTATATGCAGTAGGAGCTTAGATATTTCTTGATTTGCTTACTGATTGAGTCATCCATAACTCTTCAGTTTAAAACCTAGGCTTCTCTTCAGTATAACACTATATAATGCTGATTCATTATAACGCCTTTTTTTCCCTGAAATAATTTTCCTTAATGTTTATGTGTGTGCGTGTGTATTAAATATGAATCTACTCACATGGGCACTGACCTAGGTCTTGCGGATACAGCTATGCAGTAATCTGACCAAAAAACCTGCTTTCACTGGGAGAAACACACAATAAGTAAATAAGACACTTGGCATGGTTAATAGTGATTAGTTCTTTAAAGAAGAGTAAAGCGGGGAAGGAGTAGAGAGTGCTCATATTTTAAGTGCAGTAGTCCAGTCAAGCCTCAAGAAGGTCAATGTTGAGAAAATATTTAAAATTTGAGAAAACTAGATAGGCAGTTATCTAGAGGAAGATCATTACAGGCAGGCGAAACTGAAAGTTGTCAGCAGTGAGATGAGATGAAATCATATTTTAAAACCATGCAAAATTGATGTGATCACCTGGGGATTGAGTGAAAGGAAGAGGTCCCAGGACTGAGGGTTAGGTCACACAAAATTTTAAAGTCCTGGGATACCTATTACAGACAATTCTCTGTCTCTGCTTCTGCCTCTATCTGTCTCTCTCCATCTCCCTCTTGCCTTTTCCTTCTCTGAGTACTGTCATGCACATTCAGGAATGAGACCAATGTACCCAACTCTACCGTCTACATTCTCCTGGTCATTAAGTGTTAACAGCATATTGCCCAGTACGCTCTGTCTCACTAACCTGAGCTGTGTGCTCGGCCATGTGCATTGTTTACTGTGGCTTTATTTGAGGTTCTGGCCAAGAATTTTGATTATAAGGCTTAAAGTAATAGTGTCAGGACTGGTCCAAGGGGTAAAGATACCAAGCTGGTTGTTAAAATCTAAGTTTTATGGTGGCTAAAAATACATTAAGCAAATGATAGAGAAACTGGGGTAAAAATGAGGAGGAACACAAGGACTTGGGAAGCCCTTTGACAGTACAGAATGAATCATGAAATACTGAAACTTGGGAAGACAGACTGAAGTCATTTCAAGTGTAGTTGGAAGCAACTGTGACCAGAGACATTTTATGATTTCAGGAGATTTGAAGAGAATAAAGGAATGATGGTTAGTGTAACATTCTTGGACATTTCTCCATGGGGAATGTGCTGAAAGGCTTTGGCTGATTCAGTTAGTGCTTCTATTTTCAGAAGTGCAGAATGCAGCAAGTGCTTGCGTGCACACGTATGTTCATCTTTCTGTTGGTTGGCTTTATAGCAATGCTTTCAATGAAAATGTTTCTTCGTTTTAAATGACATCTTATTTTCCAGTCCAAGACCATCATGTCCTTTGGGGTGGAATTTACTGGAAATTCTTCTTAAAGAGAGATAAAGTCTTAAAGTCTAAACCACTGTTTTAGAGATGATGAAACTGAGGTCTAGAGAGGAGCAATAACTTGTATAAGGTCATTTTATCAAATGAGTGACAGATACGGCAATTGGGTATCCAGATTTTTGTATGTGGAAAATTAGGTGTAAGTAAATAAAAAACAAGCCTATGAGATACTTTCTCTTTCACCCTTTAAATTCACAACATGCTTTTCTTTTCTAGAATATTCAAATGTGTATTTTTGACAAAGAATCATGCAACATGCCTAGAATTTTTATTTAACTTCATCAGAGTAAACACCTCATATACACTTGGAGGAAAAGAACAATGTCTTACTCATCTTTCTGTACTTCTGTGACACTTAAAAATTTTCGCATGTTGTGAGTAACCACTGAAAGCTGATTGAGTGAAAGGGATCACTTTGTGAAATATGCAAATGTGAATCACAACATATGAACTTTATGGTTTCCTTTCCGTTAAGTAATAACCGTTTATTCCAATGCCAAGTTCTGTGCTCAGAGATTCACATGCATATTTCAATTAATCTTTATGATAACCCTATGAGAGTGGTATTATTATTCTCCCCATTTTATAGATGAGGAAACTGAGGTCCAAGTAAGATTATGCAACTTGCCAAGGTCACATAGCTGGCAAGCATGGAACAGGGACTAGAAACTGGACTTGACTTATTCTGCACGGTACTACCTCCTATAGGATCAAAGGAGAAAAGTAAAAATAAAAATGGTGATGAGAGTCACACAGAACAGAAAATGCAAGACAGAATGCTACCATTCTGTCTTGTACCAAATCTATGTGGGATGCAAGCAGAATGGGGTTTTCTATGTAATTTACTGGGACTTATTTTCCAACATTCTTTCAGTGCTTCCGGATTTTAGAAATGAGCACAATTATTTGGGCTGAAGATAAAAAGAAGCATAGAAGTCTAACCCAAACAGTGATTCCACCAGCAATTATAAAAACGAACAGAGTATATCTGTTGGCCCACTAATGGCAGTGAATGAAATCCTGGGGAATGGTTTCAATGAAACATATGACTGAGAGTATCTGAACATTCAGCAAAGTGTGCTGTGAAAGCCTGTAGGAAGCCAGTGTCCTGGTTTGTATGCTGTGCTATATAGCAGCGTAGTTTTAGTATTGAATTTCTCTTCATGAGCCCTACTTCTGTACAGCTACTCTTATTAATGACCACTAATAAGAGCCTAATATGTGTTTAGCATTTAGACTTCAGACAACACATGCAAGAATGTATTAGAATCTCCATTTCACAGCACAGTAAGTGTCATAAAACTCTTACCAGTCCAAAAAGACATTGAACATGCAGACTATACGTTTGTGACAGTTTCTAAGAATTTCAGACAAAAGTGGGGAAAAGGTAGTTATAAAATCATTGCCAGTGACATAGGCTGTGTTTATTCTTCACACTTTATTTGTAATCATGTCTTATCTAATCATGCTAGCAAATATTTCTTTAATCAGTATACTTCTAAAAATTGAGCTTGGGAGTCTAATCAATTAAACTGCTTTGGAAATTGCACTTCCAGTTTTATAGAAATCTATACACTTGCCTTTCCAGAATTTTCAGAAATTGTAGAAAACTACTTTTCTAAAATATCCATTTCTTTCATATGTTATTGCTATATTAAAAGTGAGGGATTAACATCACCTTAAAAAATCCTTCCAGGAGCAGAAGGTGGGTACAAAGACACATCTGTCACTTTGTCTATCAAGGGAGTCCCTGGCACCATATCTTGGGGAAGTGGCTTCCTTGGGGAACACTCCACAGGTGAATAATAATGCAAAGCTTTGTAACTGTCAGTGAAAGTAGCATTTGTATGAATAAAAGAAAATTAGATTTCTGTAGTGTGTCATCCACATGGAATTTAAAATGATCAAACACATACTTCTGACCCAATCACTCAATTCTGTATTATTTTTGTGCCCTCTACACCCCCCAAGAAAATGAACACAGCAGGCAACCCTACTTGGTATTAAATCCTGTCTAAAAGCTTGTAAAATCTCAACTGCAAAATATAAGTACTTCTTGTAGTATTCTTACTACCAATCTGAAAATATACTTGAAAAATACAGTACCATCTAAATCCAATAACACAGAGATGTTACTGTACTGTTCTGCTCTGTCTAAACAATGTCATTCATAACTCAAGAAAAAAATATCTGCTAGAATGGTTTAAAATCTCTCTCTCATTCTCGCTCTCCCTTTTTCTGAGGAGCTCAGTTTTGTAATCACTGATTAGTGTGGTAAGTCAAATATTTTTCATGGGAATTTAATGTAAAAAAAAGTCCTCATGAATTTTAAGTGGAGTTTTACCAACACACTAAGTATTTTACAGCCAGATTGTAATAGAAAAAAGGCTGTGTTTTAAAAATTGGAGGCCCTAAATTGTGATTCTGGCTCTGCAAATTGAAGTCCCATTGGCCTGTACAGCTCTTCCTGATTTTCAATTTCCTTATCTGTAGAATCAAGAAAATGTTTTACTTGCCCATATTCCTAGACTGTTGTGAACATGACATGAAATTCAGGATATAATAATGTATTTTAAACTGTCAAACTAAATACCAGGATAAGGAATTACATTTTGTTGAATTACAGGAAAACAATTATGAAATAGGGAAATTTGTAAATTCTAAACAATTTTGAAGTAATGCAATTAGATTATTTTCAAGTGTAGGAAGTAGTTCATACTAGGCTGATGTGATGAATCATTAAGAGTGATGTATAAACATTACGCTGTAAAGGGAAATGTTAAAGGTCATTGAAACATTTCTTCTTTGGGATAGTCTAAAATTCAGCTGTCTTAACACTTGTCATGTGTGGTTATTTATATTAAAACTAATAAAGTTCAGTTCCTCAGTTTCACTAACTACATTTCTAGTGCTTAATAGCTACATGTGACTGTTGGCTACTATATTTTACAGTACAAACATAGAACATTTCCTTTGTCACAGAAAATTCTATTGGACAGGGGTACTATACAGAGAGAAGGTAACATCTGAGTTGGACCTTGAAAAATGGGTAAGAATTTGCCAGTCAAAAAAACATATATACATGTGTGAGTGTAAGGGTGTGTGTGTGTGTGTGTGTGTGTGTGTGTGTGTGTGTGTGTGTGCGTGTTTAGAGAAGGGAATTCTATTTGACAGTGGTAGTCTAGTGTTAGTACTCTCAAAAACCTTGTTTATACTTCGATTTAACGAAATCTTTATTTGTAGATATAACAGTGTTAAAACCTAACTCAGCTCCAATCCAGTTATCATGCTTTAAATAGAATGATGTACTAACTAATAAGCTTTAAGGATGACAGATAAAGAGATGGTAAATTTTACACTTTTTACTCCTGCACAATTTGTAAGTTTGAAGCTATATTACAGTCCGTCCAAGTTGTACAGAACACTAGTGATTGCTAGTTCAAAACCCCCGTTTTCTATAAGAGGAAAGTAAGGCTCAAAGAAAAGAACGATTTTGCCAACATAATTTGGATTTTAAGCGACTTGCATTGCTTAATATGTTTGATATTATTAACAGGAGTTGAAATTGGAATACTTGAGTTTCATTCCTGATTTGGACATAAATTAGTAAAAATCCTTGCCATTATGATTCTCCCCATAGAAATCGAAGATATATTCTGTTATTAGCAATACCATAAATATGTTGTATATAGTTTGCAGATGATAAAGCCCCTAGACTTTTATTAAAGGGATGATTTTTACTACTCTCCAAATAGGCTGAAAATTTTGATAAGATGTAGTGAAACTGAATAGCAATTTACAAATTTACCCATTTCATCTTTATTGGAAAATTCAAAGTGATCAAAATAGAAACACTTGAGAAATCTATCTATATCTTACTTATACAAGTAGATAAGTATTGATTCTTCAAGACCCAGATAAAAATACAATCTTTAAAATTATTCACACATTTATGTTTTATTGGAGGTCTGTGATGTATTAGGCACAATGCTAGGCTCTAGCTATGCATACCTAGAGTATAGTTTGATTATAGTCTAATGGGCAAATAGATATGTAAAGAGATCAATGAAATGGCTAGTAGGCAACATACATTGATTAGCCAAACACTGTATGTAAGGCACTATAATACAATGTGATAACTGTGCTACTGGAGAAATGGACAAGATTCAATAGAAACCTGGAGAAAAGATCACCCAATTAAGTTCACTCTTGGTGCTCCTATAATGATATTTATGTCTTTATTATGTCACTTATGTTTTTATAATCTTCACTTTCCAGTGGTTATTTCTTTATGCAGTTATGTCCTTGAATAACTCATAAACAATTGAATAGCAAGGTTACTGTTTTGGACCAAAGAATCTAGTATCTTGTAATGCACATAGTAGGTATTTCATAAGTATTACCTGCATGCTTTTTAATATAGAGTAAGAACAGGTAAAGTTCAGTCCACTTTTTTAAATTTTATTTTTTTTTAATTGAAGTTACTCAGTTACAGTATGTTGATTTCTGGTGTACAGCATAATGTTTCAGTCATACATATACATATTCTTTTTCATTATAAGTTACTGCAAGATACTGAATATAGTTCCCTGTGCTATACAGAAGAAATTTATTTTTTATCTTTGATTATAAATGGACTTTTCCTTGGTTTATGTTGAACTCTGAAAACAAAACATTCTGAAAATTTTAGAGTTCAACATTTTTGTTGCTATTTTTTTCATATATGCAAAAAATAACATTTTCAACAGTCCATTGGAATACTTGATTAATGCTACCTTTTGTCTTAAATACCTTACTTCTCTCAGAAAGAGTGATGACCCTGTAAATAGGTTTTAGCCTTCTTGAAGTAAGACTGTTACCCAACCATATGTTTCTCTTTCTTTCTTGTCAATAGGGATCCAGTTGCCATGGCAACTGAGTTATGTAGAATGTAACAGAGCAACATTTGTTGACAGTTTCCAGTCAGATTACTCTTATCCAGGCTCTTAAAAGAAAAGAGTGCATATTCTATTTTGATAGCTAAAAAAATGCTCTCCTTGGTTTAAGTTAAACATATTCCCTATCCACGATGTCCTTGCCATAGCAATCTACTTATATTGGGGGAGAGGACATTTAAAAAATAGATTTGCGTATCTCTATAAGGGTGATTTCTCTGCCTAACTGATAAAATATGTGCAAAACATTATTTATGGTGAAGGACCTCAAGAAAGTGTCTTTTGAATATTTTTCTTATTCAAACAAGTACCTTGTGTAGGAGTAGTGTTAGAAATAAGAAGGAGAGCAGCAGGGGCAGTTGCTCATAATCTGATTCTTTCCTTACTCGTATCCATATCTGTGGGTTTGGAACTGGTGGATGTGGAGGGCTAACAGTGGGACTTGAGTATTTGCAGATTTTGTTATCTCTGGTGCATCCTGGAACCAGTCCCCCATGGATAACCACAGATTACTATACTTAAAAAAAAAAAAAAAGATTGCAGTGTAGGAAATGTTAGGGGATTTCCTTCATTTGCTGTTGCCTATATTTTATTTCTGACTAAAATTAAATGCATTTCCCCATGGATGAAGAGAGAAAATGAGAGAAAATTCTAGGTTCTAAGCTGCTCTGGAAATTTTCTTTTTACAGCCTGAGAATGGGCCAGAAGATCACCTGAGTTGTGTTTAGTGATACCTGCCTATGTATTTCAAAAACTGACAATCCAGCTAGAATTTATTTGCCCTCAAAGGCAAAGAAGAATCTAAGCTGAGAGGACAGCCCCTCAATCTAAGCTGCTTTATCACAGAGACAGCTTTGCAATTCGGGCTATGGAAAAGATAGACAGGCCCAGGTAAAGAAGATGAAAAGCACGGGTAAGTTTGCAAAAGCTCTAGACAGAAATTCAGGCAGAGCTAACTGATTAAAGAAAGCATATAAAATAGATAAACAAGGTCCTACTGTACAGCACAGGGAACTATATTCAATATCTTGTAATAGCCTATAGTGAAAAATAAAATGGAAAGGGATATATATATATGTGTGTGTGTATATATATATATATATATATATATTTTAATAACTATGCTGTACACCAAAAATTAGCATAAAAATTTAAAAATTAAAACCTTTACACTAGTGGTTCCTGATACCAATAAGACTCTTCCTTCACTAGCTGGCTGGGCCCCAGAAACACCCAGTGAGACCGCAACAAACATGAAGATTATCAGTCCTTTGAAACAATGTTGGATACAGTCCCAGACAACTCTCCCTAAATGAGAGTGTATTAATCTCTTCAGTCTCTCCTCTTAAATCCCATCAACTTCATCTGGCCCTACCTTTCTGTGGTGATATGTTTGAAAAATTTCAAGAAGAAACTTTAAAGCAAAATTTCTTAAAGTTACAGTCAAGGATTCCTTGAACTTGGTTTAGAAAAATTACATTTTATTTTCACTAGCCTCTCATTGAAATTTAGCATTCTCTCAGGTCGTGAATGTTGGCAACAATCCGAAGTGGTATTAGTAGAACCTCAACTTGGTCATCAATATAAATCATAAATATTATATAACGTTACAGTTTTTGTCAATATCACTAAAATCATTAAGTTCATCATTACTTTGAAGGTGTGGTAGTTGTTAGACCCACCACTAGATAATGCATTAACGATGAAGTGAGTATGTGGCAATAAAACATATTTGGTTTTTCAAATATTTTGGAAAATATCTTCTAATATAGTTGGTTTTCTTTGTAATCCTTCATGTTTTACTTTATGCATTTTGAAACACTATTCTGCAGAGGGTTCTACAGGCTTCACCAAACTTCCAAAAAGATCAGTGGCATGACAAAAGGTTAAGGGTCCCTCCTGCAGAGGAAGAGGAAGAAATCAGAAAACTGTTTTCATCACAGATTAAGTATTCATTGCTTAAGGTAGGGGAGTTACGTTACTCTTAAAATAAGAGTGTTTCTAAAACTTGTCTGAGGAAGAGAAGTACTTAAAGCCCTCCTTAAAAGTACACATTCCTGGGCTTACTACTAGACTTACTGAATCAGAGGGAGGGACTTGTAATAAGCACACATCTGTACTTTTACCTTAGGAAAAACTGAATGAGAAGAATCATGAAGGACTGAAGGTGAGAATTCAGTGAGAGATCTAACAACTAGGTGACTTGGGTTTGAAACCAGAATAATCAACATTGCTGTGCTAACCAAGGAGTTGCGGACAGACTTAGAGAAGTGGATCTCTAAGTGAGGTTGCCTAGAAACTTGTTAGACATGAACACTATTGAGACCTGCCTCAGTCTCCCTCTATCACCACAGGATCACAGGAGCTAAAAAAGCAAGGCCTACCTAAGTGATATCATCTGGTGGTAGGGCCTGGTAATGTGTAATTTTAAAGGCTCACCAAATCATCCTGATTCAGGCTCATATTTGAGAACTGGTGGAATTAATGATGACTTTGTGCCATATTAAAGGGTTTGATCTTTCTGGGGAGAACAACATGGCAAGATAGCAAAATAGGTGATTCCCAACTTCAGTCTCCCTCACAGAAGGCGTAACTAGTAACTATTCATAGATCTTTGTGAAGATCCCAAAACATAGGAATAAGGCTGAAATACCGCCTTGGATCACAAACTGAGAAAAACCACATAAGAAGGAAAGGAGGAATGGTTTCACTTTGAACATATCACCTCTCCCCCAGATCAGTGCAGTGCTGCACTGAGGGCTTCACCCTGGGCCTACATTTTCTCCAGTGGGAAGAGAGTCTAACGTGGACATCCAAATTCCTCAAAGTTCTGGGATGCTTCTGGAGAGACCCACTTAGATATTGCCTCTCACAGCTCACTGGGGGAATCACCTAGAGATGGAGACGGGCAGTGGGACCCACAGCAGTGAGAATGTGGATCATAGCAGAGTACCTGCTGGTGGTAGCACTTATACAGAGATCTCAACTAGCAATTCTGCCCATCTGCAGAGCTGCACTGATGGTCCTGTCTGGCTAGAGATCTCAGTCAGAGGTTCTGCCCAGTTTGAGTTCCTCCCGGGGTCGGGGGAAGGCACCTCAGTCTTGCCGCCCATTCTAAAACTCTGTCTGGACAAGGAAGCAAGTCACTGGCCCCAAGCCCCAGTCAACCACTGAGCATAGGAACCAGGAAGCCTGCCCAGAGATGCAGTGCAGCTGTGGAGCACATCACATGGCCTACCTGGGCAGGGAAGCAAGCCATCAGCTTGATCCAATTGCTGAGAAAGCCTGGATTTTTAGACTGCTTGTTCAGATTTGAAGATACCAGTGCACTTAAAGGACAAAAGTGTTAAAAGGAAGCAAAGCTAAATTAATTTTTTAATTAGTACACTATATAAAAAGATATAAATAAGGATTTCAAAAAAAATGTGGGGAGAAAAGTAAAAGGATAGAGTTTTTATATATATATATATATTTTATTGAAATCTAGTCAGTTTACATACAATGTTGTGTCAATTTCTGGTGTGCAGCATAATGTTTCAGTCATACATGAGAATACATATATTCATGTTCATACTCTTTTTCACCATAAGTTACTACAAGGTATTGAATATAGTTCCTTGTGCTATACAGTATGGACTTGTTGTTTATCTCTTTTATACATAGTAGTTAGTATCTGCAAATCTTGAACTCCCAGTTGATCACTTCCCACCCCATTCTCCCCTGGTAACCATAAGTTTGTTTTCTATGTCTGTGAGTCTGTTTCTGTTTTGTAAATAAGTTCTTTTTTTTTTTTAAGATTCCACATATAAGTGATATCCTATGGTATTTTTCTTTCTCTTTCTGTCTTACTTCACTTAGAATGACAATCTCCAGGTTCACTTAGAATGACAATCTCCAGGTCCATCCATGTTGCTGCAAATAGCATTATTTCATTCTTTTTTATGGCTGAGTAGTATTCCATTGTGATGTATGTCAGTTATTTCTCAATAAAACTGGAAAAAGAATAGCATTATATCAAATGATTATAATTAAAAAAAATTAAAAAGCATTTGACATGCAGAATTACTTGATTCAGTATTTTTGGTTTAGCTCAGTTAAGCTTACCAGTTTAGCTCAGTTAAACTTTTATGTGTATGCAGTAGGTTAGGCAAAATCCTATACAACCAACATTGTTTTGATACACCATAGTCAAAGAAAAGGACATTAGCAAGTTGTTGGGTGCATTAGAAATTTCAGTGTTTTGTTTTAAAATGTGAATCCTAGGGTGTCTATGAATGTTCATGTGCCTAATACTTTTTACTTATTGAGGATATGAGATGCTTTACAAATGGAGGACCTCCCGCATACATTCATAGAAAGAAAAATTATTTTTAAAACAATGCTTGGTATTTAAAATTGGCAATTTCTATTACATGTATGAGAAAATAAAAATGGTTTTCCTCCTTTAGAAAATAAATATAAACCATAAGAATTGCTATAAACTATCTCTTACAGTTTTTTTCCCACATAATAGTTTATCTGTCACTTTTTACAGTGAATAATATAATTGTTTTGGCACATTTTAATACTGAGAAACTGATTCACCTGTCCACACTTTAAATCAACCAGAGCATTGTTATCTACAGTAGGAAATAAAGCAAGGAGAAACACAATCAAGAACTTTTTTTGAAAGCAAATAACCTTCTGAGGACTAAAATATCCTATTCCAAATACTGAAGATTCGGTCTTTGTAGTTCGTATAAAATATACATGAACTTTACATAAAATATACATTTCCAGGTCTGAAATTACTTCTTGGTACATATCATTTATGTCTTTCAAAATGAAGCTAGGTATGTTGGGGATTAGGTATAATCCATTAAAAGTATATTTCTAATTATGATTAAAAACAGAAGAATAAGCATAAGTAAATAACTGATTAAATATCCATAATTAGTTCTAATCTAATAGCACATACAAGAAGTTGTTCTTAATTGTCTTCATTATCTTGTAGGTCAAATTTGTACCAGTATTTATCAGTTTTCATATTAGTAACAAACTGTATAAACTCTGCCTAAAACAGTTTTGAATCTTTACTAGCAGATGACCATTTCTCTACATTTTCTTATATAAGAAATTGGTGCTTTGTAAAAAACAAAACAAAACAAAGCAAAAAGCAAAAAAACTACTGTATTGATTTCAGATTAGGGGATGTGAACTACTTACACTGTTCTGCTGTCAAGTTTTAACAGACATATTATTTGGTACTATATCATGTGTCACACAGATCACAGATGTACTTACAATAAATCAAGCTGTCCTGTTTTACTATCATTATACCTAAGTCCAACAACTGATCATTCAGGAAGACTGAACTGATTGAAAGTAAAGCCTAACTAAACTTTGCCAGTCATACAATATGACATTTAAAATTTAGATACCATTTATTATTTTTCCACTTCAAGACTATTTTAGGTAAGATTTTATATATATATCCATGTATGTGTGTGTGTGTGAGTATTATGTAGATATTAAATTCATTAGGAAGACTTCTCTTTTGACAGTTCAATATTTTACCACTGTAGTGGTTTTCAGTTTGTTAATATTTTAGTTAGTCACATTTTTGACACTAGTCAGCCTAACTTCTGAGTATCCCATGTGATAATTCCTTACAATTATATATAACTTCATTTTTCTAAAAACACTTTCAAATACAATAGTCCTTTTTGATCATCTCAACACCTTGTAATGTAGGGTAGCTAGTGTCAGAATTATTTACTTTAGAAGAAACCGAGACCCCTATTGGTCAGACAGCTGGGGGTGGAATCTTGGACTCTTGACCCTTGGTTTAGTGTTCTCTTTTTCACCAGGCACTGCCTTTCTTTATTGATTTATAAAACACCTTATCTTCTTACATATGCAGGTAATTTCATGTAAAGTTATACAACTTGATTTATTTATGTATACTAGACTTATACAGCTAAATTATATATATAATCAATATATATACCTTAAGTATGTATCTTATAAGATATATCCCAACCATATATACAGGGCCTGATGCTTTACTATTCCCTGCACACATTAAATACTGCAAAAACTTTTTATTGCCTTGGAAACCTCTATTTTTCTACTAATAATGGTTAACATGCACCAAAGATGCTAAACATCCTAATGTTAGCCTTGGCCTCAGTGCTAGATGTTTTAGCTTATAGTTTGTCCCAATTTTAGATATTTAACCAAAGTGTTAACTATGTACCCTGATTTATCAGTAAGAATTAGTGGATTCCCATATCGATAAAAAATAAGCTATTTTTTTAATACTTGTAAGTTTCAACAATAGGGGTATATTTACTACTTTCAAATCCCTAAATATATTATTATTTACTCATGTAGCATAGACTAATAAGAACACAAGGGAAATAGCTGGCATATTATAATTGCAGATATGAAATGCAAGTACCTTTTGCAACACATGGACAAGCACAATATTGATTTATATTGCTATCCAAATGGCTCGACACCATGGTAAAATAGTTATGATTTGTCACGCCAGAGCATTATCCTTCTTAGCATTGCTAAATACCTTGATGTAAAAGTGTTTTTCAAAAGTAACAGCAGTGCAATTCAGAATATTCTTAAGTACTGAATTCACTGTTTTTTCTCTAGTTAGAACATTAAGACAGCTGTTTAAGATTGAGTGAATGTAACTAAATACACTCATCTGGTAGTGGCATTTTCTTTGCCCTTGAGGCAATAATTAGTATTAATGGGGAAACTTGCAAATTTGTTGAGTATTTGGAAGTAAATATCTTTGTGGATGTATATAAATAACAAGAGTTTCTTGGAGACCACTGTTCACTAATAATGGCACTGGGAAGTAACATTGACCATAAGAGCCCCCCAGACATCTCAGTATCCTTGAAACTAACCACTGTGATTACCCATGGAGCTATTGAAACCCTCTGGAAACTATTTTTATTTCTAGGTTTCATTCTAAACTTTTCCGGGGGGGGGGCGGGGTTGGTGGTGGTGTGACTGTGCTTAGATAGCAGAGTGAGAGATCTGCACTGGAAGGAAGAGGGGTTATTTTCAGATATTCTCCCAGGAGGCCAGCATTGAAGCTGAGAACTCAGTTCATGATGTTTTTGCAGTTACGTCAATAGAAATTCAAATGCCAGATGTGCCCCAATAATCCACAACATGGAATTGCTAATATTCCAGGGAAGTCGCACAAAGCTGTCACGTTATCCATTTGCAGTGTTAACAAGCTCCCAAGCAATTTTAAATAAATGCAATTTGTAGTGACACCTAACATTCTGCAAATGTGGAAACTTCTGAATTTTCAGAGCTGCCCTATTCTAGAGAACCGAGTTGCTAGTGCAGATTAGGCAACAATGGCTGATAGAAACAGAGATTCAAATAACAATGCAAATAACTGGCTGAGCCCATGGGGCAAATAGAGACACACCTGCACCTCTGCAAGTATGTGCTTTGTGAGAGCCGGAAATTGCCTTTTGTGACAGGAAAGTCCATGCTGCTTACTCAGCTTCACTGTTGAGCCTTCTGCCTTGGCATAGGAGGAGTGAGATGCTGCATCTGATGAGTTTGGGGATTCAGCACACACCAAAAGAACAAACCTGTTTCATTTGGTTCAGGCGGCTTTTACTGTTCAGCATCTTCTAAATGTTGAATCTGTAATAAGACCGAATGGAACGGTTCCTGCCGTCCTAGAAATTCTCCCTACTTCTCTCCAGTCCACTCGTACCAGGGTTTATTTTGAGGGGAGGAATCCCTAAAATGTATATAAAATTATTATATATGGTGTGTGGGGTGCTGAGGGGAAGCAATTCTGTGCCAGCAACCTGTTTAAATCAAAGCTTGTAGCCACCCTGCTAATAAATAATTGTTTTCAGGCACTGTAGGGAGCATAAAATATGAGAGAAATGGATCTATCCTGTAGAAAGAGGAAACTCACTGGAAGTCAGCATATACCTGTATGGTAAGAATTCTAGATGACTATTTGAGTTTTTTTTTTTTTACAGTTAAAGTGTGGATCAGTTATACATGTTTTAATCACATGAAACAGTTTCTTAAATCTCTTTCTATTTCTGTCTGTTTCTGTCTCTCTCTATAGTTAAATGGTGATCTGTACGTGTATGTGTGTGTGTGTGTGTGTTATGGAGTTTCTGGTATTGGCTTTCTAATTTGATTAGATTTTAAGGCTCTAATGGCTCTGTTTTCATTGGTAAATGAGACACTGGACACGGATAGTCCCTGATATTATGTTAAATAGAGATATGCCAAACAATCACTCTTGGATAATCTTAATCAAATATTTATAAAAAGTAAAGCTCTGGGTGACTGTGTATTTGATACCTTAAAACATTTTTGTCAAACTAACGAGTATGGTGAGATTGGCTTGTTTGCTGTTGACTGCATTGGAGAAAGGGGCGGGGGAAGGGTGATCTCAGGGCTTCTAATGCTCAGTCCAGGCTCTGCATAAATTACCTGAAACTTTCTATGTCTTCCTTGAAAAAAACTCTTGAGAAAAATATACCCTATTGTGGCAGGTCTGAGATTGCTGAAAACCAAATCCAGACTTTGATCCTCTTAGTGGATGAATTACATGATTTGAATTCCCAACCTTATAGGGTCTCTTCTGCTAAAGTAAGGACATTGCTCTGGAATGACTGGGATTCTGAACATTGGAATGGGGACCTGTGGGAAGATCCTGGTAAAGTTGGGGATATCGAACCCCTAAATTCTGATGACTCTTCTTTGTCAGTTGAATGAGCTCTTCTACCCGAGAGAGGAGTTCAACCCTGGTTTGCCTTAGGAACCTGTAATGGCCTCCCCTGAGTTACTTATCTTGCAAGACACTGTAGATCTCTTCAGGACCTATCCCAAATACCCTTCTTTGCTTCAAGACCTGTAACTAGACACAAGTCCCAGCAGACCCTGAAAGGTGAGGTGCAAGGTGTGACCTATGAGGCGATCCACTATACTTTAAAAGAAGGGCGTGCTTTTTCCGATTTATGTAGACAGAAATCTGGAGAACATGTGTGGGAATGAATATTAAAGATTTGGGATAATGGTGGTAGGAACATAACTTCAAAGGAGGCTGAATTTATTAATATTGGCTCACTAAGAAGAATATATCCAATGTTGCATCTCTAGGGGATAGTGATCTCTAAAAATTCTGTTGGTTGTATGCCTGTGGTATGGATCTAAAGATGCCTAAACTAAATGAAATTAAAATGTCAGAACTTCCTTGATATACTGTAGACAAAGGTATTCAAAGGCTTAGCAGTATTGGAATGTTAAAGTGAATTTATCATATAAAATCTGCTTACCTACCCCAAAAGGATCCAGAAGACATATCTTTCACCATAATTGTACAGAATAAGTTTGTGAGGGGAGCCTCAGAATTATTGAAGAACTCTGTGTTTTCTCTTTTCTGTATGCCAGAAATTACAGTGGGAACATCTTCCACTAAAGTGGCTTTTTTTTTTTAGTATTTTTTAATTTTTATTTTTTTGATTTTACAATGTTGTGTTAGTTTCTGGTGCACAGCATAGTGACAGTGATCAGTTCCCTAATTTATCAATTCTGAGCCATGAGCCAGTGAACAGACATAGAACTCCTTGAATGAAAGGGAGACTGGGCCCCCTTGAAAGAAGACCCCAGTACACTGTCAAAAATTTACGCTGTTAAGTTCTCTCCCAGCCTTTCCCAAAGGGATCTACAGCCATTTACCAGGGTGACTGTGCCTTGAGGAGAAGACAATAATCAGACTTTTATGGGATTAATGTACCCTATCTCTGAACTGATACTAATTCAAGGAAACTCAAAATGTCTCTATGGTCCAGCTGTTAAATTAAAAGTTTATACATGTCAGGTACTCAGTGGAGCATCAATTCAAGTCCATCACACTTTGGTCTCGGTGGGTCCCCAAACTGATCCTGTGGTTATTTCCCCAGTTCTAGAATGCATAAGTGGAATAAAAATACCCAGCAACTAGCAGAATCCCTGTATTATCTCCCTGACATGTGGAGTGAGGGTTATTATGATAGGGAAGGCCAAATAGAAGTCACGAGAACTTCCTCTCCCTAAGAAAATGGGAAACAAAAGCAGTACCAAATTCTAGGAGGGACTGCAGAGATCTGTGCCACCATCAAGGACTTAAAGGAGGCTGGGATGGTGATTCTCACCATATCCCATTCAACTCCCCAATTTGAGCTGTGCAGAAAACGGGTGGATCTTGGAGAATGACAGTGGATTATCATAAGCTTACTCAGGTGGGGACACCAGTTTCAGCTGCCATACCACATGTGGTTTTCTTGTTTGAACAAATAAACACATACTTTGGCACGTGATATGCAGCTGCTGAATTGATCTGGCAAGTGCTGCTTTCTCCAACAAATAAAGACCACAAAAGCAGTTGGCTTTCAGCTGACAAGGCCATTGATACATCTCCACTGTCCTGCTTCAGGAGAATTTCCACTCTCCAGCCCAATGTCATCATAGAAATGATGGAGACTTGATCGCTTTTGTCTTCCACAAGACATTACAACTGAAAAAGAGGCATAACTCCTAGTGGTACTCTTTGTATATTTGAGGCTACATATTCCTCATTGGGGTGTGCTATTCTGGCTCACTTATGAAGCACCATGAAGTCTCATAGTTTTCAGTGGGGCCCAGAACAAGAGAAGGCTTTCCAGTAGGTCCAGGCTGTCATGCAACCTTCTCTGCCACTTGGGCCATGTGATTTAGAAGATCCAGTGGTGCTTGAAGTGCCAGTGGCAGATACACATGCTCTGAAGGCAGGCCATTGTCAGTGAATCATTGAGTAGATTCTTAGGATTTTGGAGCCAAGTCCCCTGTGGATAACTACCCTTTCTTTGAGAAACAACTTGTGGATTGCTAATGGGCCTTTGTAGAGACTAAATGGTTGGCCATGGCCACCAAGTTATCATGTTACCTGAGTTGCCCACTATGAACTAGGTATTGTTTGACCCACCAAGCCAGCAGGATTCCATCATCAAATAGAAGTGACATATACAAGATCAAGTTTGAACAGGCTGTGAAGGCACAATTAAGTTAAATAACAAAGCGACCCTAATGCATATGGCCTCTTCTCTCACTGTATATCCTTTTTTCACCCAGGCTGGACCTATGTCCTCTTGGAAAGTTCCTTGTAATCAGTTGACTGAGTAAGAGAAAACTCAGGCCTGGTTTACAGATGATTCTTTATGATATGCAGGCACCATCTGAAAGTGGACAGATACAGCAGTACAACCCCTTTCTGAGACATCTTTAAAGGACATTGGTGAAGGGAAACCCTCCCGGGAGCAGAATTTTGGACATGTGCACCTGATTTTTAATTTTCAAGGAAGAAGAAAATGCCGGAGGCATAAGTATATACCAATTCATGGGATGTTGACAGTGGTTTGGCTCGATGGATAGGGACTTAAAGAAACATGATTGGATAACTGGTAACAAGGAGGTCTAGGGTAGAGATATGGGGGTAGACTTTTTTGAATGTGCAAAACAACAACATGAAGGTATTTGTGTTCCATGTGGGTGCTGCTTATGGGTGACTTCAGCAGAAGAGGATTTTTAATAATCAAGTGGCTAGGATAACACATTCCAAGGACAGCAGTCAGACTCTCTCCAGCTTCCCTTGTCATGACCCAGTGAGCTTAGAAAAGTGGTCATGATGGCAGGGATGGAGGTTAGCATGGTCTCAACAATATGTACTGCAACTCACCATGGTCTACCTGGCTACAGCCACTGCTTAGTACCCAGTTTGCCAGCAGCAGAGGCCAATACTGAATCTCCAATATGGACTCTTTCCTGGGGTAATCAGACAACTCCCTTGTGGCAGGTTGATTACATTGGTTCACCTCCATCATGGAAGAGAAAGTGCTTCATTCTTATTGGAATAGACACTCTGTATATTGATTTGCCTTCCCTGGATGCAGCACTTCTGTAAAAACCGTCAGATGTGTACTTGATGGTGCCTTATGCACCATCCCAGTATTCCACACAGCATTACTTTTAATCAAGCAACTGACTTCAGAGTAGATGGATTGCAACAATGGATCCATCATCATGGAATTCACTGTTCTTACCGTGGTCCCTACCATCCTGATGAGGCTGACTTGATAGAATGGTGGAATGACCTTTTGAAGACTCAGTTACAGTGCCAGCTAGATGGCAATACTTTATAGGACTGGAGTAAGCTTCTCTGGAAGGCTCTGTATGCTTTGAACTAGCATCCAATATGTGGTGCAGTTTCTCCCATAGCCAGGATATATACATTAAAAATGGATAGCATTTTGTTTTTCAATTAAACTGTAGTAGTTGTTTTTTTTTTAATGAATAGAAGACAATTCTTGATAACTAGAGATGAAAAAGACTTAGTTGTTATCTGGAATGACAAAGAAAATTAATTTCTTGTGCAAGCTGGCTAACTGGCTGTGGCTTCTTGGGCTGTGAAGGATTATTTGAACACATCTGGGTTTAGCAAAGCATAATTGGCATGATGAATTAGTCACATTTGTTTAGTGTCATGTTTCTGCTAATCGCGATTACTTCTAGCCTGACTTTTATTTCATTATGTTTTCTCAATGTGATATTGCCTTGAGTAGAAAAGTTCTATAGGATTATGTTTAGGGAAATAAAATCAGCAAATAAAATACCACTTACAAAATTAATACAGTGAGTTTTAAAAATATATTAGAAGTAGGAGATTTTATAGGGACATCACCTTTCTCCAGTAATTTATCATTTAATACAGAGCTTTGTAGGAATATTGAGAATCATAAAAGGTAATAGATTAGTGGGTCATTATCTGTCTCACAAAAATTAGTATAAAATTTATTTGAATATCCAATTTGCTCATTACAATAAAAACATAATTCACTTTATAAAAATGTGACATATTATGTTTTTATTGCAATGAGAAATTATTCCCCCCATTCCATCTTCTCACTGACTTTCTCCCTGAGGCAATTGACAGCTGATATTAACAGCCTAGTTCTTTTGTCCTTGTTCATAAAACATATATATGAAAGCAACTTTCTAATTTCACTTAACAATGTGTCTTGTTGATATCTACAGGTCAAAGGATACAGTCTTATTATTTTTCTAATGTTTTAATGTGTACACACACCCTCTTTTGTGCAATTTTACATGAATGGAATTACACTATTCCTGTTTTATAGGTTTTGGAGGTGCAATCATTTTTCTATTTCACTTGCCTCTCCCACATTGCTTACCTCCAAACTCCAACTATGGTACAGCCACCTAGGCTGTTTGTGGAAAGATGATTCACAGGCACTGAAACCGATGGGTAGTGTTTGTTTCCTAATTGTTTTACCTATCACTAAGTAAACTGTATGTTTGTGGGAATGAATTCTTGAGTTACTATCTTAGTAAGTGCATTTATAGTAACGTCTAACACTTAACTAAGAGTTAACATTTTAGTGAGTACATACATGCACAATGGCTTTCGTTCTTGTTTGATTTCCATCTTGCTTTTCCTATTCAGTAATAACTGTGAAAGTTGTTCCTTCTCAACTGATATAGCTCTAAATAATTATCTTAATGGTTATAAGTGTGGCTGCTTCATAATTTATTTAACTAATAACGTAAATAAATAGAAGCATTCCAGTTCTTTTCTTATTCTTTGTTTCTACAAACAATGCTGTAGCAAACATGCATGTACATATATTCTTTAATAATGGTGTTTATCACTATAGAGCAAATTCCCAGTAGAGGGGCTGTGGCCTGAAAAGATACATATATTTTATAATTTAATAGTTTTATCAAATAACTTTTCCAAAGGGCTCTAATAAGTCAGATTCAAAGCCTGCACTTTATGAAAGCATTCTTTCCCTCCATATCTATATCCATCCCATCATAGAAGGGCAGTTTTTTCCTTCTTTTCTTTTTTTTTTTGCAAATAAAAAATGGTGCATAAAAGCTAGTATCACATTATTGCATATATTTCCTTATTAGTGATTTTAGCACCATCTCTAGTGTGTTGGTCATTTGAATTTTCTCTTTTAAATTGCCTTTTCATACTTTTTTTTTCTCCCCTGGGGATGCTTATTTTTCTCTTGACAGACCCCTTAGAGCATCGGTATTAGCATCACCTATGTGCTGTTTGGAAATTCCCCACCTCCCATCTACTGCATTAGAATCTGCATTTTAATAAGATCCCCAGGTAATGATCCTTACATTTTGAGAAGCGTTTGTATAGCTGCTGCACCTTTCCTTTTCTTTAATACCTGTTTTTATTTTGATATGTTGGGGAATAGAGGTTTAATTTATATTCTTACAGATGACTAGCCAGTTGTGCTTATACTGCCTATTAAATAAACCATTCTTTTACTACTGAATTGAAGTCCTATCTGTGTATTTTATTAAATTCTTATATGTCCTAAGATCTGTTCCTGCAATCTTTGATCTGTTCTATATATGTATTTCTCTGTTCCTGTATCAATACCATATTGATTTGATTATAGTAGATTTATAGAGTATTCTCGTATCTAGTAAGGCAGGTGACTGCTCACTGTTCTTTTTATACTTTTCTTGGTTATTGTTGTCATTTCCTCTTTCAGATGAAGCTTAAATTATTTATATTTCTAAAAATAAGCAAACTTACTAATACATAATTCTGGAATTGTAATTGCATTAAAAATGTATTAATTTTAGTATCACTTTCATTTTTATGATATGAAGTCTTTACAAACAATAGCATGGTATCTCTTCCATTATCCCAACTAAGTCTTGAGAGAGAATATTTTCTCCTAATTATTATAATTTTTACACAAATACTATGGCTCTGTCAAGTAGCAGCTATTGGCCATAGTATAAAACAACACTGCACAGATTCGTAGGCAAGAGAGGCAATAGCATATACTGAAAATTATGTAGGCTTTGAAATTTGAACTAAGTTTAAATCTCTTGTGCTTATGCTAATTATTTAACCTATCAAAACCTCAGATTCCTCATCTAGAAAAAGTGGACAATAACTGTTACAGAGTTGTGAAGATGAGATTATTGCACCCAGAAAAGGCCCCAGTACCTAATAAGCAAGTATCAAATATTAGTCACAAAATTCCCTTTATGGTGTAATCTTGCAGTTTGGCAATCTCCTGTTGATTTGAATAATGCTCTATTCATTAATTTTTGATACCCTGAAGCATTTCTGCTGAGAGTGAGACCCTATTAAAAAATACAACGTGTATAAAAGTATGCTCATACTTAAGGATTTCCAAATACATTTTTATTACCCATGGGGATTATTTACGTTAATCAAGTAGAACTTTTTGTACAAAATACACTGATGATCACCACAGGAATTTGCTTTGTTTCTTTGCTGCTTTCAGATATAGGGTGTTCTTTTACCTGAAAAATACAAATACAAAAAAGGCCTATGGAGAGTGTAAATTAGGGCTGATCTTTTCAGTGCTATTTTCTGTATCTCATTTCTTTATTCAATAAATACTATGCACAAGGCATGTGATAGGCACTGGGGATAAAGGATAAGCATGAATGAGTGCTCCTTGTATAACATGCAGGACAGATGAAAAAAAATAATTAACTATATATTATTAAACTACAGTTGTGTGTTATAAATAAGTGACATAAATTAAGAAAGCCTATAGGAGCATTTAAGCAGGGGGGGAAGATGTGTTAAAGTTGAAACCTCTAAGAATAGATACATATTAATCAACTGGAGGAGGAATGAGACATTTGGGAGGAAAAGCAGTGTGTGTGAAGGCCCTGGGCTGTGAGATACATGACATTTCAAAAACAGGAAAGGTCAGTGAGGCTGGAGAATAGAGCAAGAAGAAGAGGAACACAAATTTAAGTTTGGAGAGAGAGGAGTTGATTAGGATTATGAGCTTATCCCAAGAAATATGGGAAGTTACTGTTGGATTTTAAACAAGAGTGTGAGATAATCAAATCTGTTTTTCTTTTTAAAAAATTATTCTGAGGAGTGGAAAACGAAGAAGGGCAAAAGTAGACAGAGAAAGACCAAAATTAGTTGACCGCCCATTAGTACTGCAGGTACTGAAAGTGCAAGAAGGATGTATGGAGGAGGTGTTTATATGAGGGAAATTCTACTAATTAACCTGATTTTTCTGTGTATTAGGAAGGCATCAGGTTATTTGATTAGCAGTAGAACACACTGGTAGTGTTTTCAGGACACCAGTGTTTTATGGGATCACACTTTGAGATCTTCTACCACTTTTAGTAACTTTTGGCTTTATTGAATACACTCCTTGTGCTCTTAAATAATCATTAGTAATTGAGACTTGTTTTATTTTTATGATTTACAGATTAATGTTTAGAGTGACAGCTTATATATTGAAATATACTGAGATAATTGGAAAGACAGTGGACTTCATCATCAGACAGACCTGTGTTTGAATCTCAGCATTTTAATTTCATGGCTGAGTTACACAGTGTCAGTGAGCCTTGGTTTCCTCAGCTGTAACAATGAAGAAATGCCTTTTTAGGCACTGATATTACAGGTTGTCATTGAGATCTAACTTCGTTACTGTGTATGTGGTGCCGAGGACAGAACGATGCCTCAGTGAATGGTCATTGCTAGTGACAGAGAAAATGACAATAGAGATAGTTTACTTTTATTATTTTATTCATTGTCACACTGATTAAAAGGAAGTTCTTGCCATGCATCATAAGAAAGGACATCAGAGAGAAAGGATCCTTGATGGTACAGAAGTGAGAGTGCCTCAAGAAGCTTTCATCAGAGCTGAGCCATTAGAACATCAGACAAGGAAAAAGTACTCCCAACTTGTGACACACGGAGAAATTCTTCACTCACAGAGTAGAAAGGGGAGCATTATAAGGAGAGAAGTGTGAAGAGAAATGTTCAAAGAGAAAGCAATGGCTGAACTTCTCAAAATCAGTCCATTTACCAAAAAAAAAAAAAGAATAAAAGGGTTATTTCTTGTTATTCATCTACGTTTACAGAGTGATTTTACCCATTTTGCTGTATTTCTTAAAGCGTTTATAATATTGCAGACTGCATTTAGTTATCATTTTCATTGGTTACTTTACCAGAGAAAAACTATCAGCTATACAAGTATTACTTCTTCCCGTTATTTAGATAAGTAAAGTGAGTGACAAATTTAAGGAAAGTTCTTACAAATGATGCAATTTATTGATGACAGCTCTTTGTCCAGTAAAACTAAATCTCAGTCTAAATTTTAATTCTCAGTTCACTAAATGTTGTCTAAACATAAACCACATAAAACATAGAGGATAACTAATAAAACCTTGAATGCAGCATCCAGAGTTCTTCAAATATGGCTAATCATCATCGTTTAAAACCAAGTATAGTAAAGCCTTACTTCTCACACTATTTATTCATATCAGCCAAAAAAAAAAAAGAGAAAGGCAAAGAAAATGGTTTGAAAATTAAAATATATAGGAGATATTAATGCACGCATTCTTCCTTCATTGAATAGTTGTTACATTCCTGTCCTATATTAAGTGCTTTGTATTCAAAGGAAAGGGCAGTGGGGAGTTAATGTTTCTGGAGGGCTTACGATCTTCCATCTTCCTCATCTCCCCTCCCCAAACAGATTTACCATTGCCAGGTTTTATCTGCTTAACATCTAAAATAGATCCAAATCCATTTGATTTTTCTTCAGATCCACTAGTAACTTGTAAGCCCAAGCCATCATCATCTCTCTCTCCTTTGATTTAAATTACTGCAGCAGCCTCGCAACTGGCATCCCTCTTTTCACTACTGCTCCGCTTCAACTCATGCTCTCTACACAGCAGTCACAGTGACATTTCATAAAACATGAGACTTTCTTTTTTATTGTTTTATTGTTATTAAGACTTTATTTCTAGAGCAGTTATAGGCACACAACAAAATTGAGGAGAAAGTACAGGTATTTCTCATATATCCCCAGCCCCCACACATGGAGTGCATTTGTTAAAATTGATGAACCTACATTGACAACATCCTCATCACCAAAACTTAATAGTTTACATTATGGTTCACTCTTGGTAGTGTACATTCTAAAGGACTGGACAAATGTGTAATGACACATATCCATAAGTATGGTATTTTCACTGCCCTAAAAATCATGTTTGCTGCCTGTTCTTTCTCCCCCTCACCCTCAACCCCTGGAATTCACTAAACTTTTTACTGTCTTCATGGTTTTGATTTTTCCAGAATGTTGTATGGTTAGAATTTTGCAGTATTTAGATTTTCCAGATTAGCTTCTTTCACCTGGCAGTATACGTTTATGTTTCCTCTGTGTTTTTCATGGCTTGATAGCTCATTTTTTTTAAGCACTGGGTAATACTTTATTGTCTAGATGTGTCAAAGTTTGTTTATCCATTCACCCACTGAAGGATATCTTGGTGGCTTCCAAGTTTCGACAATTATGAATGAAACTGCTGTAAACATCCATGTATAAGTTGTTTAGACATAGGTTTTCAGCTCCTTTGGGTAAATACCAAGGAGCATGATTGCTGGATTATATGGTAAAGTGTATGATAAATTTTGTAAGAAATGACCAACATATCTTCCAAAGCAGCTGTACCATTTTGCAACCCACCAGCAATTTATGAGAGTTTTTTTGTTGCTCCACACCCTCACCAGCATCTGATGTTGTCAGTGTTCTAGATTTTGGCCACTCTAATTGGTGTGTAGTGGTATCACACTGTTGTTTTAGTTTTCGTTTTCTCAACAGGAGTATGTTGTGGAGCATCTTTTCATATCCTTATTTGTCGTCTGTATACCTTCTTTGATGAGGTATCTGTTAAGGTCTTTGGCCTATTTTTAAAATGAATTTGTTTGTTTGATTTGTTTTTATTGAGTCTCAAGGGATTTTTGTGTATTTTGGGTAACAGTCCTTTATCAGATGCGTCTTTTGTGAATACAGTTGACCCTTGAACAAGACAGAGGTTAGGGGAGCCAAACCTCCTTGCAGTTGAAAAATCCACATATAACTTATAGTTGGCACTCCGTATTTGTGGTTCCACGTTCATGGATTCAACCAACTGTGGATCATGTAGTACTGTAGTATTTACTGTTGAAAAAAATCTGCGCATAAGTGTAGCTGTGCAGTTCAAACCTGTGTTGTTTGAGGTTCAACTTTATTTGCTCCCGGTCTGTGGCTGTCTTCTTATTTTCTTGACATTGTCATTTGCAGAGCAGAAGTTTTTAATTTTAGTGAAGTCCAGCTTATCAGTTATTTCTTTCATGGATTATGCCTTTGATATTGTATCTACAAAGTCATTGCAAACTCAAGGTCATTTAGGTTTTCTTTTATGTTATCTTCTAGGAGTTTTATAGTTCTGTGTTTTATATTCATGTCTGTAATCCATTTTGAGTTAATTTTTGTGAAAGGTGTAAGGTCTTTGTCCAGATTCATTTTATGCATATGGGTGTCTGGTTGTTTCAGCACCATTTGTTGAAAAGACTATCTTTGCTCCACTGTATTTTCCTCGCACGTTTGTCAAAGATGAATTGACAGTTTTTATTGCTTAACCCAACTTGCAAGGTCGTGCATGACCTGGTCCCTATTCACCTCTCCAGCTCATGCTTTCTCCTAAATGACTCCTTTCTATTCGTTAGGTCTCAATTATATCCTCCTCTTAATGGCCTTCTTTGAGGATTCTTTCTCAGATAAATTTCCCATCTCTGCTATTTAGTTACTATCTCACATTATAGTTTTGATTTCTCTGTAACACTTGTCACATACTACATTTTTTATATGTTTGTTTACTTATTTATTGCCTATAGTCTACTGCCTCCTAATGATCTATTCACTAGGATATAAGTTTTGCAAATATAAGGATACCACTTCTTCCTCTTCTCTGCTGTATTTACAGTGCCCAGAACAATTATTTGACACAGTAGGTGTTCAGTAAATATTTTAGAAATATTTTTCTCAATATGAATAATATAGAATCAAGTTTTGGTCCAGAAAAGGACAAGCTTTATTTATCTAAAGTTATTTTTTTGATGGGGCAAGTCTTTATCTAATGTGTTCTGTTAGTTTATATGTTACTGCTAATGCATAATTGCTTCAGATGTCTGTCATGTTCAAGGGCCTGTGTCAGGGGCATGTGTACTTGGATCTCATTTATTTTTCACAGTTTTTCTCTCTCTCACACACACACAGACACACACAGACACACACACACACCTCTTATAATGTATATTCCCCAAATCAGATCCCTCTAGTTAGGTGAAAAATAATTAAGCATGCTGAAAACCCTGGACCACTTCATCCTCTCCTCCATCTTGCCCCTGATAAAACAGAGTGTCACTTTTGCTTGCTCCATTCCCATGCCAGGTGATACTGTTTTTCCTCATCAAGGGATTAAAAGGTGCACAAGTTTCCATGCTGTTGTGTGCCGTCTTGGTCCAGGTTCTTGGCCAGGCAACATACTTAACTGTTGTGGAATTATCTAAGGAGTCAGATTTTCTCAGTGAAGCCAATTGGAGCTTTAACAGGATCCTCACAGAGCAGAGGCTATGGGGACATTTCAGTAGATAATTCTTAAGGTTTGGCAGACAGGAGGCTTAGCTCTCTGCATCACCTCTTTACATCTAGTCTATTATTATATTATTCTCTTTCATATTTCATTTGGATTTCCCTTTGGGTATGCGCTTTATGCCCACTTTCTTACAACTTAGAATTCTTGTTCATGAAACCTTCCAGAGTCTTTAATTTTAATAATACTTAAGGCTAGCAATATTGAGATGAACTCTTCTCTTCTGTACTGTCATTGTGGCCACGGTTAAATAAGTGAAATAGATTAACTGACTTTGTTTTGCCTGTCCTAATCATTTTATTTCTTTAAGATTTGGTGATGAGATCTCTATGGAGAATTTCACCCTAGGTTTACTCATTCTCTCTCATCATATTTAGTCATCTATAATGCATCATATCTAAGACATACAGGTATTTCCTTTTCTGTTTTTTGGTATTAAGTTCCCACATGATAAGTACTTCGTAGTAATATGCCAAATATTTATAAAATCTACTTGTTTTATTGTGCGCCCTGCCTTTGGTCTTTAATGTGGTCATTTGCCGTCTTGATTCTTGAAGAATGTATGATACATGATTTCTGCCCTTAAACAGCAAAAACAGAAATGACCAAGGTGTATATTTAATCATTACAATGGCCAACTGGTTGAGTATACCTTGGATGTATATGTTGCTTCATGTGTTTCACAGTGTTTTCATGGTAATTACCTCATTTTAACTCATAAAAATTCTGGCAGAGATGTTGGGAAGATATGATTATGTACTTTAGTCATTAGATAACGAAATTGAAGCACAGATAGGTTTAATAGCATACTCAGAATCACACGGCAACTTTCTATCAGTAATAATACCCTGGAACTTCTATACCTGACTTACTTCTATTACAACACACTTAATTTGGTAATTTATCAAAACGTTTTCCATTGTATACCAAACAAGTACATACATTCTTTAAAAACTTGACTAGTTTCTTTACATGGATGTAATTTGACAGCAGTATAGTACCAGTATTTCATTTGAGAAATAAGTGTCTTTGGTTATAATAGCACATCATATATCTGAGAGAAAGTAGAAGAGGAGCTTTGTGGTGAATATCAATACTTGAAACAATCTCTTGGAATACAACAGTATGAATTACTTAAAGCCTTATGATTTCTATTTTTCATGTATTTAATAACCAGTCAACAAAACTTGTGACAAGACTGGTAGAAGAGCCTTCACTGTAGCAAAAAAAATTAAAAGTTCTATTAAGACAAATCTAAGTTAGAAGTTAGGGAATGATCTTAATGTATATATATCAGCATAAATCAGAATTCTAGAATGGTATCTCTGAATTTCCAAAGACTTTTTTAAATGTTGACCTTTATTATTATTATTGTTGTTGTTGTTGTTGTTGTTGTTATTATTATTATTTACCATGAAGACTAAAAGATTACAAATGAGGCTGATGATCTTATTTCTGAAAAGGAGAATGAATAACATGATCATAGTAGCAAATGAAGTAAAAGTTACTGGATTCAAACTTCAGAAAAATCAAATAACCTCACAAAGATTTGTGTGTGATTACATACCTGTGTTCTCTGTGTACATGTACATTTTAATTTCACTAATACTTGAAGTATGAGACTTTGACCCAGAAAGAAAACAACACACATGATTATTGAGTCTCATCCTCACGAGAGTAAAACAATTGAATTTATATTTGTTCAAATTCAGATAACAAGATCTATAGCATCATCTGTAGCTACGGAAAGCAAATTTTTATTTGATATAAACATTTGTTCACATCTGACTCTAGGACAGCCTCATGGTTATGATTTCTAACACAGGAGTAAGGAAAATGACCTTTAATGTAATTATTGTAATTTTCAAGGGTTCTCATCACTTCTACAAAATAACATTATATTCCATAAAAACTAAACAAGAATTTATTGTGCTAATATCATTTTCTTATGGACTGAGGAAATCTCCCTTAATACTTTGCTCAAAATCAATGTAGTAAGTTTACTTTAGGAGCCTTTTTTTTGGCCCTTAATATCCATAGACTTTGGTTCTAAACAAAGAAAATGATGGAATTATTTTGCTGAGTTTTCATATCCTTATGTACAAGAAAAAACTTAGTTGATCTTTTTTATATCACTAATTTGGGGGAAATAATAACATAATATTGTAATATCAGTGTTTTTCTTTAAACTTTGATTGATAGGGATTTTAATGAAAAGAACATTTATTTTGATTCGTGATATTGTTTGTGTATGCCTAAGATGAAAGAAGCTACTTGAGCACTGGGCCTGCACTTTATATTTGTTTTGAATATCTCAGTGCTTCATAAATATTGCTGTATCACAGCAGAAATTATTTAAAAACTAACCAGTTGAATCGAACTGAATACACACAAATATATAGAAACCAGCTGAGTTAAAATGGGAATTGATTATATTCTCTGGGTTTATCTTAGTTTAGTGAAATATCTGCTATATATTTTCAGGTTGACTTATTTATAATACATATCATCATCTTTGGTGTAAAACTTAAGGTTTCTCTTCTCGATTCATTAAGTTTAAGCTGAAAAAGTGAATTTTTAACCTTATGACTCAAACCACTTTGTAAACACCAGCGGCCACATGCAATCTCGGCAAAAGGGACCAACGATAAAGATAATAGCTAACTTTTATGAAGTGCTTACTAGATACCAAATATTGTAAAACCCTAAGAATTTTCTGAATCATTTAGAATTCCACTCTACATAACAACCTTGTGAGATAGATATTATTATTACTATCGCCACAATGCAAACCAGGAAACTGAGGCCTGGTGAGAGTAAGTAATTTGGCCAACATCAGTCAGCTAATAAGTGGTGAAAAGAATGAAAAGCCAATCATTTTGATCTAAAAGGCAGTCTCTTCACCACCACACTTAATGCTTTTAATTAGACCCCTAGGCTGCTCCAATCAAAATAGGCAACGATTATAAAGTGGAAAGTAGAATAAAATCATGGAAGGAGTGGGCTTTCAACCTGTTTCATTAGGTAAAAGCTAATGTATACAGCAGGGTTTGATCCAATTTCGATGTCCTAAATATCACTTTTATGGTATAAAAATCTTACAATTTCCTGTCGAATTAAGTCCCAAACCTCAGCTGCCATGGCTTTCAAAGTTGACTGTTGTCTTAGTCCATTTGGGCTGCTGTAACAAAATACCAGACTCAGTAGCTTATGAACAACAGAAATTTATTTCTTACAGTTCTGGAGGCTGAAGTCCAAGACCTAGTTTCTGGTATGTTCTCACTCATTCTCTGGTGAAGACCCTCTTTCTGGTTCACAGCCAGTATCTCCTCATGTCCTCACAAAGTGGAAGGGAATAGGAATCTCTTTGGAACCTTTTAAGTAAGGCACTAATCCCACTTATGAGGGTTCAATCCTTAAGGTTTAAACACCTCCCCAAAGTCCGGTCTACTAATACCATCACGTTGGTGGTGAATAGCATTAGGATTTCAATATACTAATTTGCAGGGGACGGGAGAATACCAACATTCAGATCATAGAAACCATATTCCAGTCATTTGCTCTGTCTACTTATTTGTCTAACATATAAGAATTCATGGTTCTCGTCAACATACTCATTTTTTCCACACATTATAAATTCTATGCCTTGTATTCTCATGCCATTCTCCCCTTGCCTGGAATGTTGTCCCCAAGAAAAATCAAAACAATCTATTAACACTCTTGAAGCTTCACTATCTTTTTAAGGTGAAATGATCTCTCTCCTTTAAAATAATCTACCTTTGCCTTTGGAAGAATGTATTTATCTACTGTTTTTTAGTTTTATTTAAACATTCTTCTCTAAAGGTAACTTTTGTCTCCTTATAACATTAATTTAGACATAGGGACAAGGTTTTGCTTCATGTATATTTCTTGTATACTTCTTGTGCATTTCTCTAACATCACTGTATACTGTTAAATATCCATCAGTCATTCGATAAATAGTGAATTAGACTGAACTACCAGGTTGTACTGAGAGGGTCTATCTTCATCCTCACAAAAATATAACACCCACTCAAACCAATGAAGTAGCAATAATTGGCAGATTTAATTTTGATTGGTAATAAAGTTAGTATAATTGTTAGCTAGTAATTGATACTTAATTTTATTTTCAAACTGAGTTGAACTGATGGCAATACTGACAATTTTATTAAGTTTGCTGTGTTTATATTTCATTGCTATTCCTGAGAAGACCATTATTATCCAAAGACCTGACCTCTCTGTAGTTTTAAAATTTATATTTACCTTATAGAAAGTTCTCATATTTCAAAGTCTTAGAATTAAAGGAAAAACTTACAACACAAAATGCATTTGAAATATTTGGAAAAAAGAAACACAGGCCCTTCTCAAAAGGCCAATTACTAACTTGGCTTCTGTCACCAATACCTATTCAAGATGCTACCTTAATTTCTCTTATTTAGTAACTCTTTATCTACCTATTTTGTATTTGAAATAAACCAGTATGAAACTCTGCTACCTGCTCCATGAAGATCTTTGCATAAAAGTTGTTCTAAAAATAAACTGGAAGAAGAGGGGGAATGAAGATAAAGAGTCCATTTTTATTCTACTTTTGGATCCAATTGTCTTTTTTTTCAGTATTAAAGGTCTATTTTTATCTTAAAAGAACTACAAATTCAACCAGGGATTGTTAAAATAAAATTTATTTCTGTATCTTATTTATTATATTCAGCATCTCTCGGTAGACATGGCCTGTGAGATATATATATATCTATCTTCTGTAGATTATTCATTTGTCCACCGTGGGGTAACCAAAAGAAAAAAAAAAGATGAAAATTATCATGAAGCCTTCTGTGTCAGCCAATCATAAGACTATTCAACAACTACTCTTGTGCGATGAGAGGGAAACCAGAGAGAAATCAGAGTAGGTGGAAAATAAGGCATAGGAGCTATTCTCACTTGGCAGGTGAGGTTAATATATTATGTGCATTGTACTACTTTTACTTTTAGGTCTATCAAAGGGATCTTGTTTAAATTGGGAGATATAAAGGCTAGAATTAGTAGTTTCATTTTACAGATGGAATAAACTAGAATAGTTATGGACTATTCCAAAGGTCACATAACTAGTTAGTGATAAAGTCAAGACAGTATTAAATATCTCAGCTCCCAGCCTTGTGTCCTCATTTAATGATGCCACCATCACACAGGCTGAGGTATCTGGCAGAGGATTCACTGATGCTGATGACTTTCTTTTTTTTTTTAATGTGAAAATAGTTCAATCCTAAATTCACAAAACAATCCTTGCAGTTGTTATATTGGAATCTTTCTCTTTAATCAAGAATACTTTGTGCTTTCCCCAGTGGACATAGTTAAATTTCATATAAGCCATGTCCTGTTGTGAAGGGCTAAGAATCCAGTCTCTACATCATTTCCTTGTCCTCCTGTACCTACAAAAAGACTACGTTTCCCAGCTCTCTTACATGTAGGTAGTAGTATGTGACTAGTTCTGGTCAGTGGAATGTGGACAGTGATGGATGTCAGTTGCAGGCTTACTGCACCCCCCACCCCCATCTCTCCCTTCATAAGCTGGCTGAATGTACATTATGTAGTACACAGTGTTCTGAGGAGGCCAACTGGGATGGCAGAACCACTGAACAGAAGAAGCCTGGATCTCTGAGTCACTGCCTGCGGGGAGAGCTGTACAAAAGAAATGTTCATCCAGAAACTTCAGCTTTTGCATGAGCAGCAAAAAAAAAAAAATTAACAGTGAGCATTAATTACCTAATAATGCAGGCTTTTCCCTCCTAGTCCCTACAATTAAGGAGGTACGCATTAATCACAGAAAATTACATGGTCACTGTTTACTGGAAAACACTCTTGTCTACAAGAGAAATGTCACTCTTTTCAATGCCCATTGCCATCAGACAGTGACTATGGCAGGGTAATTACTGAATTACGCACATTGCCCTTTTCTTTATGCCTTCTTATCATACCTACAGTGTTTTCTCAAGAAAGCATGTTTTCACTCCAGTGAGAACTATAATTCCCTGCAGCTGTGGATACTACTGTTCTATTTACTCTTGTCTTGACACCATAGTTTGTAAGAGTGAAATCTAATTGCAGAATTTTAATAACCAGGAAACAGGCCACAGAAGTGCCCCAGCAGCTAATAGTGTGATTGTAATATAAACACCTACTGCATTTTCATGTACTGTAACCTCTATCCAAAGGGCCCCAATCCTTCCTTGTGCCTGGCAGTCCTCCACATATCCCTCAGCAGTTTGTTCAGATAGTAGCCATGCCTGACAATATGTGTGTTATCACTAAAAATTTCCCATTTCTTGGTATGTAGCAAAAATGTAGCTTTTGGCTTCAGAAAACATTCTTTTTCTGATTTTATACCGGAAATGACTCACACCTGAAAAGCCAGAAAACACTTGTACATGTGGAGAACTCACTGCCAAACCGTTGATTTCCTGGCACAATTTCCCAACCATTCCCGTTACCAGATTTTTGCACATACAGACCCAGGATGATTTGAACTTCGCTTATTTAAGTAAAGTCTAAATGTTTAAGTTGGTAGGAAAATATTTCTTGTGTAATTTCTCAATAGTTCACTGATCTTTTAAGATATTTTCAAACAAAGTTGTCCCCAAAGCATACAGATATGAATCCAAGTAGTGTTGAAGGTTGGTAGCCATCTTTTAAATCTATCTAGGGAATACCACTAATTCATCAGTCCTTATTGTGGAGAACTTGTCTTGGAATCACATGGACTGACTGTTAATGATTAGTTGCTTCCACCTGAGCCTTCTTGCAATCCATTCAATTCCATCAAATTCATTTCACCCACAAATGGTTTGGCATCTGGTCCAGTTCCTTCTGTAGTCTCTGTGTTCCCATTCCCTAGGGTAGATACGTTGGTATTGATCTCTGACTACATCTTCTGTCTATTGATTTCAAGTGCACTGCACTTTTCACTCATCCTTTTTCTAGTCATCCCTTTTACTCTAATTCATGCCCTTCTTTCATGTCTGGAGTCTATTATAATATCCCCCTTTGTGTGCACTTTATATTTATTCTAAACCATTATGCTCCTATCACAGTAAACTTCCCAAATTTCAAAATTGATTATGCCATTCACTTTCTCTAAACCCATTACCTTTTTTTTTAAATTGAAATACAGTTACAAGGTGTCAATTTCTGGTGTACAGCACAATGGAAACCCGTTACCTTTGAATAACATGTAACTTCCTCATCATGATACTCAAAATCTCCACTGTTTCAACGTACCTCTTCAGTTTGTATTCTGAGCATCCTCTCCTCTGCTCCAGGCACTTTGGATAGTCCTATTTTACTTTACCTTTTACTCATTGCTATTCCCTCTCCCCAGGATGTCCTTTGCTTGATCTCTGACTGTCAAGGTCAAACTCATCTTTTAAAAACCAGTCCCAAAGATATATCCTCTTTTAAGACTTCCTCCTTGGAGTTAACTGATTTTATTCTCTCACCTCTTGCTACACTTTGTCTAGATGACTCTTATGTTCCTGTTCAAATTCTGCTTTCTAGTATTTGTCAACTCTATGTGTGTTGCCTATATCTCTGTCTCTTCTAACTTTTGATCCACTTGAGTGAAATAACCATTTTATATTCTTGTTGGTATATCCTAAAATATCAGGTATTCAATATATACATATTTTTAATTGAATTTGCCCATTGACCTTTATCACTTTGTTTTTATGTGACACGCCAAGGCTAAACTGCTGTGAGGCATGCATGGAATGGAACAGTTATAACTGTCCTTGGTCCGGTTCTCAACCTGGACACCGATATACCTGTTAACCCTAGTCCATGTTCAACAAGCACAAATTTTCTTTTACTGAACTTTCTAGTCACCAAGGGTCAGGGTGACAGATTACTCACTGTTGTGTGAAACACCTGGCATGCAATCGAGAGAAAGGAAGCAAATTTTTTGTTCTTATCTCTTGTAAACATGTCATTCACAGCTAAAAATTCAGTAAAATCAGATAAACAAGGATGTCTGAAACCAATGACAAGTGGGTTTTTTCATCAGTGCACCTGAGAAGTTCATGGACAAGACACAGAGCGTTTAAAGTGGGAGAAGCAGGGACTGAGTATGGTCAGAAATAGCTGCCTTGACTTTATTCTCTCCATAAGTCCTTACTAACTAGATTCACAAAGTTACACGTCCCAACTTCTGTTCACTGCGTGTGTGATATTTCCCTTTTCAAATCTACGTAGAGTAATGCATAAAACACTAGGTTTCTAGTAAGAACATGTTAATATGAGGGGGAGAAAACTAGCTTGAGAAATGAAGGTTTTAGCAATTTTTATTTTTAAAGTGCAGAAACAGTTACAATCAATCAATTGAACATTTATTAAACTGCCTTTAAGAACATGATACTGTTTTAGGGATGAGACAGTTATCCAGAAAGTGGAAGACATGCTCCCTGACCTGAAGAAGCTCAAAACCTATGAATTCTAAGCAATCTTTTAGCATTGTCATACATTTATAGAAAGCTTGTTTTATACATGGCTTCTCTCTCTCATGTAAATAACTTAGAGTTTTGAGAATTCTTCTATAGGTTCACTTATTATTCTGTGCTTTTACATAGGCCACAGGTCCAAGTCTATCCCAGAAATATAACTCCATACAGTACTATCTTGCTATAGGACAGTGCAGTACTATTATAAGCTCTTACTGAGTACTGTGCCTGCAAGATGCCAGACTGTGCACCATGTGACATCCATGCCATAGAGATGCTACTGCTGAGGAGGTAGCAGTCTGGTGGAAGAAACAGATAAATATACAGAAAAAAGAGAGAGATTCAGCATTAAAAAAAATCTATATCCTAGACAGTGTGCTGAACATTTTACATATGCAATCTGTAATGACAACATGACCTGCTGAGTCACACGTGACCCTCTCTGAGATCTACTGGATCAGGATTGCTGCCCCAAGTCAAGCTTCATATTTACAAGAAGCAGAAACCTCTTTGTGGTAAAGACAGGTTAACCTAGTGGCCTAGCTGTACATAAAAGGAAAATGTCTGTAGACATTGGTGGGGAATATCCTTAAATAATTCTATCTTGAGATTTTATCCATCTAGATGTGAGGGCTATACATGGATGTACACTTACACAGCTCTGACACTTCTGGATTTTCTGCAACTTACCTAAATTGATATATGTATTTTTTTAATATTGAGGTATAGTTGATTTGCAATATTAGTTTCAGGTATACAGTATAGTGATTCAAAATTTTTATAGATTATACTCTATTTACACTTTTAGAATAGTGGCTATATTCCGTATGCTGTACAGCATATCCTTGTAGCTTATTTATTTTATGCATCTTAGATTGTACATTATATCTCTTAATCCTCTACCCCTATCTTGCCCCTCCCCACTTCCCTCTCCTGGCTGGTAACAACTGCTTTGTTCTTTGTATCTGTGAGTCTGTTTCTGTTTTGTTATATTCACTAGCTTATTATTATTATTATTATTTTTGGATTTCACATATAAGTAATAACATACAGTATTTGTCTTTCTCTGTCTGACTTATTTCACTAAGCATAATATCCTCCAGGTCTATCCATGCTGTTGCAAATGGCAAAATTTCATTCATTTTTGTGGCTGAGTATTATATATATATATATATATATATGGCATCTTCTTTATCTGTATATGTATATGTAAAGTGTATACACATATAATGTATATATAATGTGTGTGTGTATGTATATGTGTATATATATGTGCATATATATGTGTATATATATATGTGTGTGTATATATATGTGTGTATATATATATATATATAGCTTCTTTATCTATTTATGGGCATGTAGGTTGCTTCCGTAGCTTGGCAATTGTCTACAGTGCTGCTGTGAACATTGGGGTGCATATATCTTTTCAAATTACTGGTTTCATTGTCTTCCAGTATATACCCTGGAGTGAAATTGCTGGATCATCTGGTAGTTCTATTTTTAGTTTTTCCAGGACCCTCCATAATATTTTCCACAGTGGCTGTAGATTAGTATCTGTTTTTAGGAACCAATATTTAACAGGGGACATGGTGGTTAACAAGAGAACAAACAAAAATAAAAAATACAACTTTCGTGAATCCCTGTACATCCCAATTAAAACAGGTAATCTTACTAATGTGTAAAAGGTAAGCTTTGTTGTTTTAGACTTGTTCCCAGCCCCATTCCTGTATGTCCTAAGCTAACATTGTTTGGTCTAAAAGAAGTTTCTCAGATCAAGGAGATTTTCACTATCATTTTTTTTTTCCTTTCACATGAATGTGCTTGTCTGTTCCTGATCAAATGCTGCTGAACAGGGACACTGGAATGGAAGATAAAATTCTGGTTTGAGATTGTGACTATATGATGCCAAATAGCGTTACTCATATTTTGTGTCCTGTTACTTATTTTGCATACCCAATGGTGTGGGGTTATATGGGGCATTTAGTCAATTAATTAATTAATCAGTATGACTAAACACTGAACTAGGAGCCAGATGATCTGCAAGGTGACTTGGGAAAGTCATTGCATCTCCCTCGCTTTGGTTCAATTCTCTGCAAAATCAGTGTACTTTCTAAGGTCTCTTCTAGTCCTTTATCTCAATTATCCTAATGACTCCATATACCCAGAAACACACTCTCATCTGTAAATAATTTTTAAACGACATTTAATTGGCTATTCAAGGGCAAAACTATTTCTTCTTTTAGATTCCATCTTATTTTCAATCTCATTTAGAAATTTGAAGTCTGGCTCATAGTCCCCTACATTAAAATATAAATAATAATACAGACTAATTATCAGATCAGAGAAAGAGAAAGCCCTAGAAACTGACTCTTGGAGGTCTCTCTATGAAACCATCTCAGCAGGCTCACCAGTTTAGCTCTATAATGAACGAATCCCAAGAATGTACATAGCCCTTCCAATTGAGTTTTAGAATTTCCTCTTAACTATGAAAGTACATCCAAGAATTAACAAATCATTGCAGAAAACATCTAACATTAAAAAAATTTGAAAAACACTATCAATCTCATCCGTGGAAAGGCATTCAAAAGATCACGAATCAAAGTGGTATCAGACTTTTCAACAGCAGTACTGAAACTCAGACGATAAAGGAGTGTAGCGTTTAAGATTCTAAGGAAAAGTGATTTACAGTATAAAATTCAATACCCAATCGTACTATCAATTGTGAGTGACATGAAAATAAAAACACCTTGAGACATGAAAACAGATCAACAGCTTCTCTTGCACTCTTTCCAAGGAACAATTTGATCCAGCAATTCCACTTCTGGGACTATATCCAAAGGAAACAAAAACATTAACTCAAAAAGATATCTGCACCCTCATGTTCATAGCAGCATTGTTTACAGTAGCCAAAACATGGAAACAACTCAAGTGTCCATTTATGGGTAAATGGATTTTGAAGTTTTGTTATATATATATAAATATATATATATATATATATTTATATATTTATATATACCTGTGTATATACAACTCAAGTGTCCATTTATGGGTAAATGGATTTTGAAGTTTTGTTATATATATATATAAATATATATATTTATATATTTATATATACATGTGTATGTATATGTAAAAATATTATTAAGTTATAAAAATGAGGAAATCCTGCCATTTGTGACAACATGGATGGTTCTCAAAGACATGATGCTAGGTGATATAAGTCAGACAGGGAAAGATAAATACAGTATGATCTCACTTATATGTGGAATCGAAAACAGCAACAACTCATGGAGAAAGGGGTCAGATTTGTGGTTACCAGAGGCAGAGGGTGGATTGGAGGCAGGTGGTCAAAAGGTACAAACTTCTAGCTGTAAGACAAATAAGTACTAGGAGTGTAACGTGCAACGTGATGACTACAGTTAACGTTGCTGGATGATATATAGGAAAATTGTTAATAGAGCACATCCTAAGAGTTCTCATCACAAGGACAATTTTTTTCTTTTCTTCCTTTTTATGTTATGTATATGAGATGATGGATGTTAGCAGGACCTATTGTAATTATTTCACAATATATGTAAATCAAATCATCATTGCTGTATGCCTTAAACTTATACAGTAATGCATATTAATTCTTTCTCAGTAAACCTGAGAAAAAATGTAAAAATAACAATTTGAGAATATACTCAAGAAAATGGGGATATAAACCAAGATATGAGATGCAAGGTAAGGGGAAATCAAAGTGAATTTTTAGATGAATATCCAGGATGATGGCTAAAGGAACTCCATAAAAGCTATACTGTAGTCCAGATTATAGCACAGGACAGAAGGCTCCAGGAGGGATGCTTTCCAGATTTAGGAGAAAGAGAAGGAGGTAGAGGAAGGAAGGAGGAGGAGGGGAAAAAAGAAGGGAGGATGGGGAGGGAGGAGGAGGAGGAAGAAGACTAAGAAGAAGGAGGAGGAGAAGAAAAGAAAACGAGGACGGAAAGGAAGAAGAAATCAAACAGATAGTTTGCTGTATCTGAATGTACTGGAAACAGATTTGTGTTGTTAGAAGTGTAGTTATGAACAACGTATAGGTTTAGAAACAAGGACATTAAAAAAAAAGGAGAGGCCATTTTTAATTCCTGGGAAAATAAAACACTGTCATAACAATGTACAAAGTGAATTATTTTTTGATGAAAAATACTGATATAAGTATAATGGAATCAGAGAAGGAGGAGGATTTGTGCGTTTTTTGGAGGTAGACTAGGTAAAACTAAATCCTCGTTTTCCATAATAAAATATCAAAAAATAATGTAAGAACAGAAAAAGATGAATACTAGCAGTATAAGCATGTTATTTAGTATTGTGGGAATCATCACTGAGCTGGAAAACTGTATCTCGTGAAGAAGGATCGGTTATGGGGACGGATAGGGAAGGAAACTGCTCAATGTCTTTTCCAGTGTAACCATGTAGTTACCAAACAAGTTGACTTTTTTTTTTTAACTCTGTGAATGTATAATTTTATTAAAAAATGAAATTAAATTTAAAGGAAAACTGCCGATTGTGCAATTTTGTCTAAAGTTTATTCTGTTTATTCATTTTCTGAGTGGTTGTAGATAATTCATTTTGTTTTTATTCCCTGTGTGGCTTTTGCTTTTGTTTTTGTTCTGTTTGTTTTTAAGCAGCAGGCACTCCATTAACAAAATAAATGTGTAGATATTTCCCACAGTGAACTTGGCCCATAAAAATATAGTGTATATTATCAAATTCATTAATAAGAATCATGTTTATAATTATATAATCAATGAAAAACCTCTCTCAGATGCACCACTTCATTGTTACGGTCTTATTTCAGGCCTCCGTCAGCTCTTGCCGATACAATCATAATAAGCCCTGAGTGGTCTTGCTTTTATATTTTGCAAGTTTATAGTCTTCTTTTTGAAAGCAGACATGTACACATGAAATAATAGTTTTTCACATGACAGTGTTTTATTGGGATTTCATAAACATAGACCCACTTTATTCAATGTATTCCCAGGGTGACAGGTTTCAACTAGGTACAGAGAGTTAATTAAGCTAACTAATGATTATTAGTTCATAATAGAACAGCAAATGGAGCCCTAATTAATGCGTGCGCTAATAGCTGCTCCATTTCCAGGCATTAGTCCCAAGTTCTTTTTAATCAGTTATATATGGCTGGGTATAATCAGAGGATGTAATAGTAATACTGGAAATATCAGCAGTAAATACACTACATAATTATATTTCATTCCCTGCCCACATAAGACATTAAGCACCAAATTTGTGTGGCTTGTATTATGTATTGTGCAAAGAGGTATTTGTAATGACACTACTTTTATTTTGGTTTATATCATTTTTAATGTTTATTTTTGGTGAGGAGGTAATTTAGATGTTAAAATGAAATTACTAAGGTTCACTCCAGCTCACCACTGCTGACGCATTTATACACACACACAAACACATGCATACCCATACGTTCACCTTACACATCGTTCTGACCGGGAAAAAGAAAAATGTTTTTACTTTTTGCTTTTTTTTTTGTAACTTAATTTTTCCTAAAGTATCATTCCCAAACTGAGTCGTTTGTTTTCTTGTCTCTCAACTTGTAAAAGTTTTTATAAAAACGTATCTCTTTAAATACCTTGGAATGGTACCTCATTATGTGATACAGCATATCTGATTAGATTTGTCACATTGCATCACACGATGTCCATAGTGAATAGAATGGGACTGAAGTAACTGGTTTGCTGGCCTGTAAAATCCAATGTAGGCTCTGGAAATGGAAAAAAAGAAAGGCAGCAAGTTAAAACATAATGACTATTTCTGAAGTTTGAGTTCCTACATGTCTGTTGATAACACGAGAGAGCCAGAGTTTCCAAACAAAGCTGCTCCAGCCATCCATGAGAAAGGCTACAGATTCAACATTTTGTCTAATCAGGGTTTGTTCAAAGATTATATCACTCTGAGTAGCCTGTACTAATGACCAAACTTACATCTATTCTATAGAGAAGCATTTTTCACTTTGGTTTTGTCCTTAGTCTATTGCGTGATAACATAGTACTATCTAAAAACAGGGTTTCAAAGTCTTTTGTAAATAGTCTCCTAAATGCAAGCTCCCTGGAACTAAGCCTAATGAAAACTGCAATTTGGTTACTTGATTCCAGGAAACACATCTCTAAAATATATTTCTATTCTTTAAAGGACATGTAACCTTGTCAAACCCACAGAAAACTGAATTTAGGGAAAATCTGAAAGGCTAGACTTTAATATGCTACAAAGTAAGAAATTTCATCCCTGAGATCATTTTGCAGTTACGTTGCTGTAGTTGTCAGACATATATATCTCTGGGATGGTGCTTCCAATCTGCAATCATGTGACCTTTCAGAGCCACTCACTTAATGTCACATAGGGATTTTATAATATATATGTGACATGTGGTTTTATACACAGGATTTTTACCACTGAGTTGATAAAATCTAAGTCAGAAACAAAGAAATTCCTCCTCTTGTTTAGCGTATGTAATTAGATGTGATACTTATTATATTTAAAGATTTAAAGTATTTAATATAGCATGTAGATATCTATTATTATCTTTGGGAACTTTAGGGGTGTAGGGACCCTGGGTTTAGAATCCAGTGCTTTGCTTCTTTCTGTTAGTCTGTTGAAATAACTTTTTTTTTTTGCTGATTTATTTATTTATTTTAACATTTTTTATTGCAATATAGTCAGTTTATAATGTGTCAATTTTCTGTGTAGAGCACAATTTTTCGGTTATACATGAACATACATATATTCATTGTCATATTCTTTTTCACTGTGAGCTACCACAAGATCTTGTATATATTTTCCTGTGCTATAGAGTATAATCTTGTTTATCTATTCTACATATGCCTGTCAGTATCTACAAATTTTGAACTCCCAGTCTGTCCCTTCCCACTCCCCTCCTGCCCCTTGGCAACCACAAGTTTGTATTCTATGTCTGTGAGTCTGTTTCTGTTTTGTAATTTTTTTTTTTTGGATTCCACATATGAGTGATCTCATATGGTATTTTTCTTTCTCTTTCTGGCTTACTTCACTTAGAATGACATTCTCCAGGGACATCCATGTTGCTACAAATGACATTGTGTTGTCATTTTTTATGGCTGAATAGTATTTCATTGTACAAATATACCACTTCTTTTTTATCCAGTCATCTGTCGATGGATATTTAGGCTGTTTCGATGTCTTGGCTATTGTAAATAGCGCTGCTATGAATATTGGGGTGCAGGTGTCATTTTGAAGTAGAGTTCCTTATGGATATATGCCCAGGAGCAGGATGACTGGGTCATGTGGTAAGTGTATTCCTAGTCTTTTGAGGAATCTCCATACTGTTTTCCACAGTGGCTGTACCAAACTGCATTCCCACCAGCAGTGTAGGAGGGTTCCCTTTTCTCCACAGCCTCTCCAGCATTTGTCATTTGTGGACTTTTGAATGTCGGCCATTCTGACTGGTGTGAGGTGATACCTCATTGTAGTTTTGATTTGCATTTCTCTGATAATTAGTGATATTGATCATTTTTTCATGTTCCTAGTGATCATTTGTATTTCTTGGAGAATTTCTTGTTAGGTCTTCTGCCCATTTTTGGATTGGGTTGTTTGTTTTTTTCCTATTAAGTTGTATGAGCTGCTTATATATTCTTGAGATCTAGCCTCTGTCAGTTTCATTTGCAAAAATTTTCTCCCATTCCGTAGGTTGTCTTTTTGTTTTACTTATAGTTTCCTTTGCTGTGCAGAAGCTTGTAAGTTTCATTAGTTCCCATTTGTTTATTCTTGCTTTTATTTCTATTGCTTGGGTAGACTGTTCTAGGAGAACATTTTTGAGATGTATGCCAGATAATGTTTTGCCCATGTTTTCTTCTAGGGGGTTTTTTGTATCTTGTCTTATGTTTAAGTCTTTGATCCATTTTGAGTTTATTTTTGTGTATGGTATAAGGGATGAGATAACTGTTTTGAATAATGCTTTCATCACACTGGTATTTTTAATATGCCTATGTTGTAATCCGTTTCCGTATGGAAGGGAGGTAATATCTGGCCATGATTTTACACTTTTGGTCCTCTTGATATTTTATTTATGTATGTATGTATGAATGTATGTATTTATATATTTTTACTTTTTTTAAATTGAAGTACAGTTAGTTACAATGTGTCAGTGTCTGGTGTGCAGCATAACCCTCTTGATATTTATAAATGTAGTAAATATCCCATGTGTTGAAGAAAGTAATCGACTAAGCCTAGTCTCAAAGGGTGGAAAGCTGTCCTCTGCCCATAAAAATAGGGTAGGGAGAGAGTCAATATTTAAGAACAGTGATCTAATATAATGCAAATGATAATTAGCACTGTGCATTAAATAATCAAAGTGTTCTGATTTTTCCAAAAACAAAAAGCTGATTGCATTGCTACTACCTCAGAAGAGATGACTTATTTAACTAATATGTAAAATAAGGTATTTTGGATAATTTTGTGTTTTTTTTCCTATTCAGTTTTGCTAGTTGCTTCTGGAGCCAATTTTAAACCCAGCTCACATACCTTTCTATCTATCATTCAATCATTCATTTACTTACTTATCAAATATTTGCCTGTCACCACACATATGCAAGACACATGGATAAAAGAAACTAACATGCATTGAGTCCCTACTTATAATCAGCACTATGCTTAATACATTCAACATACAAGAATTATTGTCTTCATTTTATAAACAAAGAAACTTGCACAGGAGTTAAGTAACATGTGTAAGGTTTTTCTATTAATAGGTACAAGACAAAACACAAATAAGACATGATGCCTGCTTTCAAGGAGCTTGGAATCTAATGGGAAGGTTAGACAGTTCCCTAAATAATTAGAATGTAAACCAGATGTACCTCCTGCCATAACAAACATAGGGAAGTTTTTATGTGCCAAGTCACCAAAGGTTACTAGATAGCATTGACTTAGCAGCATGTTTCCTTTAGTATGCAAGGTAGTATTTTCTGTCATCATGATTTGTGTTACTTATTTTTCCCAATACATGGCTTAGAGAGGAACATAGACTTTTCTGTTGGGGTTATTTTTATTTTTTTATTTCTGTTCACATTTTTTATTAAAGTACAGTCGGTTTACAATATTTTGTCAATTTCTGATGTACAGCAAAATGTTTCAGTCATACTTATACATACATATATTCCTTTTCATATTCATTTTCATTATAGGGAAATATCGACTTTTGACATTATTCACAATACTAGGCTTTAGCATGAAAATGAAAACTAATTATTTTTATTATTTGTTGACAGAGCCATAAATAATTTCTTTTAAGTGGATCTCACCCTCCCTCCACATCTGTATTTGTAATTCTCAAAGTTGATTACCTTTTTTGAGAACATGAATGTGATACACAAGATGAATATTTCTTTATCTTCCTTTTCTATATCTACTAAAACCCTCTGTCTATCTCATCTCTAGTCACAGAAAACTACTTCCTTCAGTAGATTGAGGCTGGACCGTGGGAATCAAGGATTACTTCATAATTGTACTCCTGATTTTTATTGAAACAACCTTTCTCCTCATTAATAAAGTTAACTTGTAATGGAGTGTTTTGTAATCTAGCAGGATTTTTTGGCAAAAGAGGGGTGGTGTAAACAAAACTTTCAAGGGTAGGAGTCATTGAAATTTAGAGCTGTGCAGATTGTTTTTTCACTTCAGATGGAAATAATTCATTAGGAATTCACAGTGAAGTAAAATATAATAAAATATTAGCATCATTCCCCTCTTCCTCAAGCTTTAGGAGTAAAATGATAAAATTAGACTCCTTTCATAAAATGCCTTTTGGAAAGCTACAAGCAAGTGAGAAATAATACGGCCCTCAGGAAAAGTTTTCTACTATTTGTTTTTGTCAAATGAAGAGAGAACACAAACACAAGTGACAGTGATTATAAGCAAATTCTGAAAATACTACTCTGACTACATCTGAGTGATTAAATATCACCCCTGGCTAACTCAGATTTCCAGGAAATTTTGCAATGGAATGGATCCCTGGCACAGAAAATAATATGTCTATATATTCTGTTGGCGGAAACATTGAGACAAAATGTGGATTATAAATGAGCCAAGTTGCTAGAGAACATTCCATTCAGCAGTCTAGAATAGTAATAGCTCAAGCACACAGGGGCCTGGTGCAGAGGAGCAGTAGGGTGGCAGGGACCTACCGCTGACTTGAGCGTCGGGAACCGAGTCCTGACTGCTGTGAAGGAATTAAACTTGATTATCCTTAAGATGCTTTCCCGATACATGATTCTGTGGTACTAATGTTAGGAATACCAATAGCATTGAATATATGTGAAAAATCTGTATGGTTTAGAATAATTGTTTAGGAATGAGTCAAGTCCTATATAAGCACTTATAAGCCACATAGACGCGAACAAGTTTCTTAACTCCTCTGAGTCACAATTTCCTCAGTTGTAATGGGGGATAAAAATAGCTGCCTCAAAGGGTTTTGTGAGGTTCCCGTGAGATGGTGTATGTTAAATACCCAGTATAGACCCTGACTCAGAAGAAGCATTTAAAAAATGAAAGGAATTTCTTTATCTACTTTAGTCCTTATAAAGGCTGAGCTACGAATCCCTGTTTAATATCGGATTACTTACATAACTGTTACACACATAGTACCACCCTAGAGTTAGGTGCTCAATAGATTTTTACTCAATCAGTCAATAAGTATTAAAGCAGTTAGCTATTGTCAGTCTCCACCTATGTCTAGCCAGATTTTGGCAACAGATTAACTTGGGCTTGAATCTTACTCTGCCACTTACTAGCTGGCTATATAACCTTGGACAAGCTGCCTAACTTCTCTGACTTTCAGTTTTTCTCACATGGGAAATGAAATTATTAAATATTATCTACCTTAGAGGATTTTTGTGCAGATTAAATGGCAAAATGGTAAATAAAGCATCTAGTGCAGTGCACGGTCATAGAAAGCACACAAGAAATCAATCATTATTGCCACTGGTCCCCAAGAGAGCTAAATCATGCCGGTAGAAAAATAAGAACTAAATAATGTTGTGTAAGGCATCAGTAAAATGTATGATAAAGAATATGTTTGAAATTAAGAGATCTCTGAATCCTTAAATTCAATGAAATGGAAAAAAATAATGTGTATATGGAATATATTAACATGTTCCATTAGAGGGTATGCCTTTTTTAAGTTATATACACTGCATAAACACTAACACATTTATGTCATATTAAAAATAAAACTTTAGTTTTTTAGTTAAATAAAATTATTTAGCTTGATATTAAAACTAATGAACAAGTGCTAGGCAACAGTGTGTGTGTGTGTGTGTGTGTGTGTGTGTTTATGAGAAAAGAAAAATGAGAAATGAAAAAAGTGAATTAAAAGTTGACCCCTGCCAATAGACATCATTTCTAAATGCATTTAAGTGCCATGATAAAAATCAACCTTCAGGGTGATAAAGGAAATGAAAGCATTTTTACTTCATCTCAACCTTATCAAAGAAGGTCATCATTTTTTTGTTGTTGTTCTAAATGCATTTAGCTATCAACAGAATAGAAAGGGAATTCTCCACAATGCTACTTCAATATATTCCTTGGTTCCAATTAATGTGTATCACCTGTATTTGTACCCATAACAAAACTCCCTCCCCTTGGGGCTTTTGACCTATAAGTCATTTTGAAAACAGAACTGTTTTCTCTAAACTGTTAATATTAGGAGACAGTGCTGTTAGCTATCTCTAGATTTTTCTCTCTTCTCAGGCAAACGAAAAAAAAAAAGATTCTGTATACTGAATAAACCTGTATAGAGAGACTTAATGGAAAACTTTTTTTCTCATGAGGTGAAATTAGAGATGTTGGTCAGAAACAGGTTGTATGCAAAATGAAAGAGTGTTGAAACTTGGCCTGATTATGGTATAACCTGGACCACGGCATGCCTTAGTCCTCAAAAGTTAATGGGAACTTTAAATTATGAGTTGTCAAAGAAGAGTAGATAAGCTTTTACTGATATTGCTGATAAAAATAAGGCCACTGTAGTGGTAAACTAGAAGAGTGATTATTTAGAGAAATTGTAATACGTTTGTAAAATTAAGTAATATAATTCACTACACTAGCATATTTGTAAGAAAAATCAACAAAATCTCTAGATAGACAAAAATCATTTGTTAAAATTCAACATCCGTGTATGGCAAAAAAAAAACTTAGGAAGCAATAATTTTTAACAAGTGAAATATATGCAAAATCAAGCAGATCTAAGCCTTAAGGTTGAAATATTAAAAACATAATTTACTTGTTTAGATGTAAGGTAGTAGTTATGCACACTGAGCATATTCTGCAGTTTACTGGCTTCAGTGTGGAGAGGAGGGTGCTTGTTATCTCCCTTTCTCTTCAACACTGCACTGAAGATCCTGGTCCGTGATGCAAGGCAAGACGAGAAATTAAAGTTATAGGGACTGGAAATGACTCTGTAGATAGACTACTCAAAATAATGTATAGAGAAATCATAGAATTAAGTACAAATTTCAGCAGGGTGGCTAGATATAAAAATCTCTATACAAAATCAAATTGAGTTTCTGTATACCAAAATTTAACAGGAAACAAATGTAATTAAAACATAATTGCAAGTACACCAAAATATAAATTATGCTTATTAGAAAATCTACCTTTATGAAGAAGTTTTAAAACTTTATTGAAAGAAACTAATGAATATTTAAATAAATTATGATGTTATAGACTCCATTGTGTCCCCTCTTCAAATTCATATGCTGAATCCCTAACCCCCAAGGTGACTATACTTAAAGATAGGGACTTTAAAGAGATAATTAAGGTTAAATGAGATCATAAGGGTGAGGTCTTAATAACAAAAGGGCAGGTGTCTTTGTAAAAAGAGGAAGAGACCCAGAAGTTCTCTCTTTCACTCTCTGTCTCCATACATCCACACAGAGGAAAGGCCAAATAAGGACACAGCAAGAAGGTGGCTGCCTCTAAGCCAGGAAGTCAGGCCTTACCAGAATGCAACCCTGATGGCACCTTCATCTTGGACTTCCAGCCTCCAGAATTGTGAGAAAATAAGCAACCCAGCCTGTGGCATTTTGTTATGCAGCCTGAGCAGACTAATACAGGTAAGATATAACGTGTTTATGGAAGAGAAGACTGAAAAGCATAGAACTATCAAATCTCCTCAAGATGATCTATAGATTTATTCTTTCCTTCAGTATTTAACTCAAATGTTTATTGAGTCCCTATTGTGTACTAAGCACTGTTTTAGGCACATGGAATAAAATAGAGTGAACAGAGCATAAAAAAAACTGCCTTGATTAAGCTTACATATTAGTTCCTAGGGTGCAGAGTCAATTATTTTAGGATATAGATTCTAAATGTCAAAAACTTCTACATTCAGTGCAATTCCAATAAAAAATATCACCAGGTTATTTTGGTGCAACTTAATAATCTGATTTTAAAATTCATAGTCAAGTGCAAATGTCCAAAAACAGAAAAAACACATAAAGAAGAAAAACATAGTAGGAATATTTGCCTAGCTAGGTATCAAACATTAATTTAAAACAATATCAAGTCAGTATATTAAGTCAGTGCTGAAGCAACAGACAAACTGATAAACTGAACAGAATGGGGATTTCAGGAACAGAACCATATATAAATAGAAATTTGACGTATAATGAGCTGGCAAGATGAGATAGACTTTTCAATAATGTTAAGACAATTGCTTGACCATATGTTTTTCAAAAATGAGTTCAGACCTGTGTTTTGCACCATACATTGTAATAATTGATTTTAGTTAGATAAAAGATTTAAATGTGAAAAACAATACTGTAAGCTTTTATACAACATATAGAAGAATAACTTATTAACTCAGGTAAGAGAAAATATAGAAGATACAAAACTTGTAAAACTTAGAAGTAAAACATATAAATCATATTAAAATTAACATCTGTTCATCAAAAGATAGCACAAAGAGAGAGAAAATGCATGCCTTAAATTAGAGTATATAATTAAAAGACATTTAACTGGCAAAGAGCTTGTATTCATATGATATAAAAACTCTTTACCAGGAAACAAGAAAAAGTAGTTTAGATGTTGACTAGCTGATACAAAAATTTAAGTGAAAATTGCAAGGGCCAAGAATAGCCAAAATATTCTGGAAGAAGAGTTTGGTCAAAGGACTTGTTTTGCTAAGTATGCAGATGTATTATTAAGCTACAGTTAAGGTGGTGTGGATTTAATGCAAGGGTAGACAAACATACAGACAAATAGATTGTTTAGAGAAATAGAGATACATAGATAGACCGATAAAGGCATCACTGTAGATCAGTGAGGAAAAAGACAGCATCTTTAATGAATAATTCTGACTCAGTTGTACATTAAGGGAAAAAAAAAATAAAACTTGGCCCCTACCTACACCATTCACAGTAATCTGTTCCAGGTGGTGTGTCAATAAAGTTGTGAAAGGCCGAAAAGAAGTCTTTTAGAAGATGATACACAAATCTGCACAATCTTCAGTAGGAAGAGATGTTTTTATTTAGAAAGAACACAATAAACACTAACCTAAAGGAAAATATGTATGAATCAAACTATATTAAAATCAACAATCCATGTTCATAAAAATTCACTAATAAGAGAATAAGACAAAAGTGGAAACTGAGAGAAGGATGATGTTTGTAACATATATCACCAAAAGGGGGATGTATGTAGTATATATTTGGAGCGTTGATAAATTAATATGAAAATGACAAACAACCTTATGAAAAAATGAACAAAAGACTTGTGCAGACAGTTACTAAGAGAGGAAAATCAAATGGCAAATGCATATTTAAAAAGATGTGCTATCTCAATAGTAAGTAGGGAGTGCAAATTAAACCAAAAGATGATGTCATTTCATATCCATTAAGGTGGCAAAAATGTCAGACATAACATTATCCAGGTTGATGAGGATGTGGAATAAATCTATACATTTATACACTGCTGTTGGGAGTATAAATTGGTACAGATCTTGAGCAAAGAATTTAGTATTACACAATAAGTTTGAAAATGCATATAATATTGGATTCAGCAGTCCCACTCCTAGGTGTATATCCTAGAAAATGTCTTACCCCTGTCCACTAGGAGATATGTATAAGAACATTTATACGAGCATTGTTTCTCTTCGCAGAAAAAAATAAACCAGAAATAGATCAAATGCCTATCAACAGAAAAGGTCTAAATAAGTGGTGATGTGTTAATATAATAGACTACAGCTATGCATTCATATGAATTATCTCACTAACATAATGTTAAACAAAAAAGAAATAATGTTTAAGAAGTCATAGAAAATTCCCACAACATAATTCCTTTACGTAAGTTTCAAAAACATGAAAAGTCAATGCATTTTTTTTAAGGGAAAATGTGATAAGTCTGTAAAGAAAAGCAAGGGGACTGTAAATACAAAATTCAGGATTCTGAGTATCTGAGCATGCAAGGAAGGGCTTGGGTTGGTTGAATGACACACAGGGGACACCAATATCAATGCAGGATTTGTTTGTTTCCTTTAAACTGAATGATAGAATATGAATGTTAAGAGCATACATTACTTTTCTTTACCTTAAATTCTTTTCAATATTTAATAAAAGCAATGAAAACAAACAGAACTGTCAGGGATCATTTTTATATAAATGTAGATATATACATCTGCAAATTTAGTGTTGAAGGAAACAAACCTATTTTTCATTATGTGCTCTTTTGTTCAGAATTTAAAGTGTTCTAAATAGGCAGATGCATTTCTATTATTTTTTTTATTCCATGGGATTATTTGGTGGTCAAATTGTAGGCTATTAGATTAAATTTAAAAATATGTGTTATTAAGAAGGAACAAACAATAGCAATCAAACCAACCACATTTACCTGAGGAGCAGAAAGCCTATGTGTAGTCCAAAAGCCTCAGCATTTCCTATCATTGAGCCATAAAATACTCAAAGGTATACAGTAAGTCGTTAGTAGTTCTTTGACACTCCCAGATACTGTAGACAGTTCTCCTTTTGCTCTGCACTGGAGCTGAATCTCAATCCCTTCCTCTGAAATGTGAGAGAAAGACACGAGGGAGTGAGCGTGAGCGGGACGAAGAGTCCCAATAGCAGCCTGGCTGAGCCTTAACCTTTTGTACATGTCTTTAGCTACCCGAGCAAAAAATCATCAGCATGGCAGGGGGACCACTGACCTAGATGCTGTTGTCTATGAAAGGTTGTTGAGGAGCTGTGCCTTCTGGCTCAGAGCTGTCAAAGCCCTGCCATTGTGTGGTCAGTGGAGAGCATTTTGGAAGATGAGGGCAGAATACAATGCAAACAGCCTTGTCAGCCAGAGAGAAATGTGCCAAATAGTGAGAAGACAGCTTAGCATGTTATTGTGTGTTACTTCAAGGAGCCCCTGAGAAGCTGAAGCCCGGCCAAACTCTTGGTCACAAGCCCTGTGAACTGCTGCTGCAAAACTGTCACAAGATTTAAAAGGTATATAAAGTTGGCCCATTTGACTGATGTTGGAAATAAGAAGGTGATTGGACAATTGAATGTTTTAGCCTGACAGATCTCCTACCAGGCTTCTGAATTGAGCAGAGAAGGGGTACACACTTGGGTAAATATAACTGGAATGAACAAACATCCACAGTTTATATCATTATTAAGAAATAAAGTAGAATATCTACTGCCACAGGGGTTTCCACATGTAAATGTGACTTTACTCTCTAAGCTTACGTTCATAGGCTTGTCTGATCTTTGTTTATTGTTAACCGGCCCAGAGTTACATTAGTTTTGGTTTTGCTTCAAAGTATCCCTGGCAGCATGTTAGTCCTGGTGGCGGTCACACTGACGTCGAATGTATACCTTATCTCTGGATGCCGTCTTGAGCCCCTGGCCACAGTGCAGAAGGCAGTAGTGCACTCCTGGGATTAGAAACCATCATGGCGGACTGGAGCAAAGAGAAATGGGGAGGAAGTCAGATTGTTTTTTGCTGACTAAAAATAGCATTTCTTGTTAATAGTAGAGTGAAATATATTAATCTTTAGTTGTCAGTACTTAAAACTCTGATACAAAACTAAAGCTATGCTAGCCTTCTAAACATGTATGTTCTTCTAAAGGGTAACACTGCCTCAATTAATCTTACCCCTGTGAATACAATTCCAACTCAGTAGTGACTTTTTGAATTATAAATACAAAAGCAGGATAGTGGCTCTGTTTCAGTAAAGTGAGGGTTTTCTTGTTGGACCGTGTGAGCAAAGAAAGTTTGCATGGTGTCTTAAAAAACATGTGAAGCGAAAGGAGAGGAAGCATAGGTTCTAGTCTACTGGCGGCAACACTGGCCACGAATCTGCAAGGCCTATCCCGTTGTCCCAAAAGTTGTCCCAAAAGTTGTGAACGACTTTTACCACAGATTTTGTTTCCATTTTGATTTGTTTCTTTTTCTTCCTTTGGTATAAAGAGTTCCGATCTTGTGACAAAATTTCAAGTGGAAATAGAATCCATTTTACACTGAATTATGTTAGTCTATGAAGCAACGGATCTTGGCGTTACAGAACTATAAAGGATATGCTCTACCAGAGAGAGCCAAGAAGTTTGAACTCAAGTGCCAGCTCTTGCTGATGGATGGTGGCTGTCTGCAGATCTATGTTGAGAGAGATTCTGAGGTGAAGTCTGAGCTCAGCACAGAAAAGTGCCATGATAGATTAGCAGAGTAACAGGGTGCAAGATGGCAGGCATGTTGGCAAATGCACCACTCATTTGCTATTATCATATCGTTCTTTTCCTGACGTGCGTGTGTATTTCTCTTCCTTGCTGTCATTTAAGTCTAGCCTACCTGACAAAATATGAGTAAATGGCTTTACAGTAGTAGGGGCAGAGACTACTATGATTTTATTGGTGACAAAAAGCAGTTAAATAATAGTGGTTTGTCAGCTTAAAGAGTTTGCAACTGATAAATTGGATATATTTGATTTAAATAGTAATACAATCTTGAATCCTTAGGCTCATTCTTTTTACTATTTTTTTAACATTTTTTATTGATTTATAATCATTTTACAATGTGTCAAATTCCAGTGTAAAGCACAATTTTTCAGTTATACATGAACATACATATATTCATTGTCACATTTTTTCTGTGAGCTACCATAAGATTTTGTATATATTACCCTGTGCTATACAGTATAATCTTGTTTATCTATTCTACAATTTTGAAATCCCGTCTATTGTTCTTTTAAGTGATATTGCAACAAAAAGTGAGTGTGAGTACGAAGGTATTATCCATGAGTTCTGTATAAATGACAATGGACAACACTGAAAGCAAAATACCAGTTGTCTCTTCTCTGTCTCTTTCTCTGAGAGCCACTGCATATTTCATTTTAAAAGATTAGACTCTTCTTAAATTGATGTTCTTATTTTCACATTTCTCTACATGTTTTCATAATGTCATATTAAATCCTATTTTTAAAAACAGCTAAGGACATAATAGTCAGCTGTGGAATTGTAGAGTGAAAATTGGAATGGAAGTTAAAAACCTGGTTAAAGTGGGATTTTCTAATTTACCACTGTGTCATTTTGGGAAAGTTGCATAACTTCTTTGACTACAAATTTCTGTAAAACTATAAAGTTGTTGTGAGGATAAATGTGATATAGTCTTTGAAACATCTTAGATTGAGCCTGATACATACTATACACTCAAGTGATTTTATTTTTAATTTAGACAAAGTCATTTTTCTCAGAAATGCTCCAGGGTGAAATATTTCTTTGTAGTTGATAAATTTCCCAGCATTCATCATGAGTCAAATTATCAAAAGTCATAATTGGTCAGAACAAGAAATATATATCATTTCAAGTTTCTAATTTGAGTAAATTACTTAATGAAATAACAAATAAAATAAATAACTAGAATAAAGTCACACCTACAGAAGTGCATACTGATACACACATGCCTCAAACAGAAGTGGAATATTTATGTCTTTTCTCATCTGCGTTAAAATGAAAGACAAAATGGAGACCAGACTTGAGAATTCCTTGAGCAGACAAAACCATTTAAATAATCTAAACAAAATTAAATCTAGCTTATTTCATGAACATAAGCAAAACTTAGGTTATTTCTTATAAATGTCTCGGACAATCATAAAAGAAACTTAAGTCATCCTTCTAAAAATGGAATGAGATAGTCACTTTTAACCAATACGCTGCCATCGGAAATGCGCATTCTAATACTTAATCATTGTAAAGGCTAACAGCTTCCGTATTTTCACTTTATGAGCCGTTCTGTAACTTCATGCCCCTAAGCTTCATACCAGTCTTTAATTTTGAAAGCTCTCAGTTTACGAACTGTTCTTATATGCATAATAAACGTTTACTAAATACCATGTATTAATTTGGTGGCTTTAATTTTGCTATTTCTGGATTTTTGACATCTGTTAGAAACACTTTAGCTTTGGCTTGATACAGCTTATTTATATGTGAATACTTGAAGCCCCAATTAAAATTATGCAGGGAAATGACATCAGCAAGATGGCAGAATAAGCAGGCCCATGCTCTTAGTTCTCCACAGAAACAGCAGTGTCCAGCAGGAACTGTCAGAACCAGCGTTTTCAGTACTCTGGAAAATAGTCAAGGACTTATAGCTGCCAAGATAACTGAATTTTTTAAAAAGGATGTTTGAAAATGATTGGAAAGTCTTGTGGAATTTTTACTTGCCCTGCTCCCCCCTCCCACCCTTGTGCGCTGGCAGTTTTAAAGCAGTGCCAGCCTGTGACCCACTATGTGACTATTTCCCTAGTTCTAGAAGGAGCAGATTAGATCTTACTTGCAAATTGTTGTCTTTGTCTATTCTAACATGTCCAATGGCTTCCTGAAGAACCGATGTGAGGAACTCATCTCTGTTTCACCTAATTTGGAACATAGGCTGGAAAGTTGGCAGACATTGCTAAAAAATGCTTAAAGTGAACTTACCAACTAAAGATGTTTAAGGCAAAAGAAAATTGGTCAAGACATAGAATAGACATCCAAGAGGCTCAGAGTAACAGCTGGCAGAGATTCTTTGGGAAATTAGGAAAATCAAAACCAATCGTGTCTATGGGAAAATTTCAAAAGCCACGTACATGCCAATGGCAAACTGTGTACTCAAAAAATAGCAGTATAGACCCTAAGCTTTCACCTCAGACCGATCCCTACACTTGCAGGACTGGCCAAGCGTTGAAGGAATACCCTAGCAAGAGATAAGCTGCAAACACTTGAGAGGTGCTTGTTTTTATTTTTTTATTTTTGTTTCTTTTTCTTTCTTTACTTTTTTTCTTTTTTCTTGGGATTCAAGGAAATTTCTGTTAAAGCATTAGTTGAACATGAGCTTAAAGAATAGGAACTTGGGTCACCACACATGACAAGAAATACAGGCCTTGCAAAAAGAGTTTGGAAAAGTACCTAAACAAACATGGAGTTACGAAAGAATGTGTTTTCCATGGTTAGAACATTATAATATTCAAATGTCTAGCTTTTGACGAAAGAAAAAAAGATCAGAAGGCATACAAAGAACAGGAAAGCATGGCCCATTCAAAGTAACAGAATAAATTGAGAAGAATCATCCCTGAGGAAGTTCAGACAGCAGACTTATCAGAAGAAGATTTCAAAACAACTGTCTTAAATATACTCAGAGACTTAAAGAAAAACATGGACAAAGGAAAGTGAAAGCAAATTGATGTAGGAACAAAATGATATTATCAACAAAGAGAATTTATAAAAAGGGATCAAACAGAAATTCTGGAGATGAAAAGTACAGTAACTTGAAAGTAAAAATTCAATGGAGGGATTTAACAGCAGAGTTGAGCAGGCAGAAAAAATAACCAGCAAAATTGAGGAAAGGACAATTGGGATTATTGAGTTTGAGGAATGAAAAAATAAAGAATGAAGAAAAGTCAACAGAATTTATGCAAAATGAATGAAGTAAAACAAAGCAAGTAAAGTGAAAGAAGAACAATAAATAGAACCTGTGGTACAACAACATACATGTTAAATGGATACACAGCATACATGTCATGGCAGTCCCTGAAGGAGAAAAAAAGAGAAAGATGCAAAATTATATCTATGCATGTGTACGTATATAAATAAAATTCAGGCTTAAAAAAGAAATCCTATTATATGCTACAACATTGATGAACCTTGAGGATGTTATGTTAAGTGAAATAAGCCAGTCACAGAAGGACAAATATTACAGGCTTACATTTAAATGAAGTAAGTAAAGTATCCAAATTCATAGAAGTAGAAAGTAGAATGCCATTGTCAGGGACTGGGGCAGGGAACATATACGGAGTTTCTGTTAAATGGATATAGAATTCCAGTCATCCAAGATGAAAAAGTTCCAGAGATATGCAGTAAACCAATGTGTGTATAGTTAACAGTATTGTACTGTACATTTAAAAATTTGTTGGATGTGTTTTTCTTTTTCCACACAAAAATATAATGAGTGTTGGTGAAGATGGGGAGAAACTGAAACCCTTGTATATTTCTAGTAGGAATATAAAATGGTACAGTAGGTGTAGCAAGCAATTTGGAAGTTCCTCAAATAGCTGTTTATAGAATTGTCACATGACTTTGTAATACTCCTAGGTATATACCCAAAAGCGGTGAAAGCAGGATCTCAGAGAGATACTTGTACATCAGTGTTCATTGTAGTAATATTCGTAATAGCAAAAAGTGGGAAATAACCTGTGTCCATCCACATGTGAATAGGTAAAAATATGCCTACATACAGGCAATGGGATATTACTTAGCCATAAAAAGAAATTAAGTTCTGGTACATGGCACAGTATTGATACATTGTGAAAACATTATGCTAAGTGAAATTAGCCTGGCACAAAGAGATGAGTATTTTATGAATCCACTTATATGCAATATCTAAAATATACGTTCATACAGATAGAAAGTAGATTAGAGGGGGCTGGGGGCAGGATGGAATAGGGAGTTATTGCTATTTGTTACATAGTTTCTATTTAGGGTGGTGAAAAATGTTTGAAATAGGTAGTGGTGATGTTAGCACAACGTGAATGTAATGAGTGCTACTGAATTGGACAGTTAAAATGGTTCAAATGGCAAATTTTATGTTATATATATTCTTCCATAATTAAAAGTATTAATCGAATATATAGAACAACTAAATTAAACAGTCAATATTGTGTAGTATGTGAATTAAGTCACAACAAAGCTGATAAGAAATTTTACAGTCGTTAATATTTCTTCATTATGATCTACGTGTGTTTGCTTATGTATATGTGTGTGATGGTAGGGATATACTGTTAAAATCTACATAAACAACATGCATGTGTATCTAATGGTAGAGAAGTGAATTATCATATACTTTTAAACTATCTTAAAAATCATTCTTAGTATCACTTTATTCTATGAACAAATAAGAACTTACGAGTAAAATCACAGAAAATATTCTTCAGTGTATTCAGTAACTGTCTCCTTTGTTAAATTTGAAAGGGTCTTCTCAATGAACACCACTAGCAATGATTTTTATAGGGTGGTGATTTTTATACATCACACATTGTTTTAGTTAAGCAATTTCCTCTTTTAAGAAAGTTCATGAAATCCCACCATGTGAGACTGGAAGTAATCTTAAGCATCAGCTAATTTAACTTTTACTCACTCAACCCAGAAAGGACTGAATTTATGTCAGTATTAACTTCTGTCTGATCCTTTTTACCTCAAATTCATTTAAAGCACTTTTCAAAAGTGTAAAGTTTCAAGCTGTCAAATAGCACGCTCCACTCTTCTTCTGTAGTATGTAGCAAAGCCAGAGAGGAATATCTCTTTTTCTTATTTTGCTATGAGTTGTACAATACTGACGGCAGTAAAGTTGATATCTACTCAGTCTTCATTTCTTTCTGTGAAAACACTTGAAAGGGACATTTATTTAGGGCTTCATAAATACAGCAACCTATTCCTTTAGGACAAATGAGTGAATGAAAATGTGACTATAGATAACTCTCAAACCAAGCACTATTTTGTAAGTTCAATAAGAACAGGAACTCTAGTTGCTTAAAGTTTAGATATTTAAACAGGTCTTCAAATAAAATTTATTGCAAGGCAAATTTACTTCCTGAAATATTTCTGTTGTCAGTTAATTATTCCTTATTTTATTTGCATGGTATATGGTTTTCTAGCCTTCCACTCTGAAGGGTCTCTATATGTTCGCTACATTCTGGCAATGAGGTAGGGAGTGTGTGTGTGTTTGTCTTGTGTTCAAGGTGGGTGTTAACTGTTATATTAGGTAGGAAGATAAATATAAATTTATTTAAATTTAAAATGAGTTCGTCTTATTAATCAGAGTCCTGGACATCACTGACAAGAGCAGCTCGTGTTTTTATTAACAGTTTTATGTCTCCTATCACAGAGGCTGTTGTTAATGAAAATGTGTTCAGTAGACCAATATCATCTTCATCTTCTGAAAGTCATTAAAAATGCAGAATCTTGGGCCCCATCCACACCTACTGAATCAAAATCTGCATTTAATGAGATCCTCAGGTAATTCATATGCCCATTAAATTATTAAGACGTATCAACATAGGCATATAGAATTTTATTAATTCACTTTGGTTCAAACAACCTGACACTAAATAGTTTAAAGGAACAACTCATTTGTTTACTCATGATTCTGTTGGTGGTTAATTTCAGCTTGGTACAGCTGTTTTTTCCTCTATTGTGTAAACTACATTTCCTCTGTATTTGTAGTTAACTAGAAGTTGATACTCACATGTCCACCATTTGCCTGCCTGTCACCAGGTGTGATGGCAGTAACTCAGCCATGTGTTGTTCATTATCAGGAAGACAAGCCCAGGTTCTTTCACACGGTGATAGTTGCAGTGAAATTTCCATTGCCGAAGCTGTTTTCAAGCCTTCTTTTGTGTCATGCCTGCTAACGTCCTATTAGCCAAATTGAGTTGTATGACCAAACTCAGATCTTAAATATAATGGATTCAAGTGTCATTGTAGAGGAGGAGGGTGGTGACAGGGATGTGAAGAGTCTGTGATCCTGTTGCCATCTACTACAAGGACAAAATACCCAAACCCTCCTGTTTACTACTGAGCACAAAAATAATCCACTGATGCTTCATTCTCTCCCAAGTAAGTAGACATAATTTAGGAAACTGATTGAGGCAAGTGAACTCAAGCTAAATTTAATCATCCATTCATTGATTGATTAAAATCTTCATGGCCTCTTAATTGCATATTGTTAGTTGACAAAGTCACTTTATAGATTAGAGATTAAATGATCTATAAACATATTATTGTAGATACACAGGCCACATCGCTGACACAGTATCCCACATTAGATAGTAATTGAAGTTACTTGTAATTATATATCAACATAGTGTATATCCCTGTGTGCACATGCGTGTGCATGTGTATTTGTAATTTTACATGAATCTAAAGGATTCTGAGACAAAATCTGAGGAAGTCGCAAGTTGTGACCGCACACTTCACCAGGAGAGACTTTAAAGACTGCTCAAGATCTAAAGATAAAGAACTAACATTCCTAACATCTGAAAGTATAGCAAAACCTGAATTAATCATGGCCAAATAGTCTTCAGTCCTTATTAGAATTATGTTATTTTGGCTATATTTTATTTCTGCCTAAAAGGCAAATATTAAAAATTCTATACACACATGCTCATGCTTAATACACAAATAATAACTAGCATAGTTTCTGGCATACTTAAGTATTCAGTAATTGTTATTGAACGAATGAATGCCTTACATTTTTAATAGATTTTCGTATAGAGTTTTGCATGCCTAAGTTAAGCATCATAGTGTATCTCGATGGTAGTTGCAAGTGTATTTCTTTTTCGAATTAGACAAACAAACAAAAGCACATCAAGAAAGGTCTGAGGATCTGGATACACCCAGTTCAGTCTCTTATATCATTTCTACCTGCACGCTTGCAAATAAGTGCACGCATTTAGAATAACTGAGATAGAGAAACCGTAAGTCCTCCAATCATCAAAAAATATAAACATGCGTTGCCTGTATGATATGGCAGATGCAGCAAAGTGGACTAATGTATTCGAAATTATGTTCAACATAAGGTTTTGGAGTTAAGATTATTTTCCTAAGAAGAAATGAATAGCCAGAATACTCTAATAGCTGAACATTTTGGTTAAGAGAAGTTTTATTGTAGATGACTAGAATTTGTTATAACTCTACATTATGTCAGAACAATAATCTCATTTATTAAAATATTTTAAATAGTTGACCACATAGGTGAAAAATAGGTTCTAAATTCATGTGATTTTTCACTTTTCAACTAGATTTTTTTTTAGCATCATAAAGAAATGTTTCATCCTCTCTTCTGCTACCTGACATAAACAACTTCCCATGATGAGTCATTCTCATAAGTAGTTGTAAGTCATTATTAATTTATGTTATCCAATAAAATAATGAGAAAAATTTGAACAGTATGTTGCCATAACACACTGCATTTAGTTCGTGGAGTGGGAAAATTATTTATGAATAATGTTCATACCTATTGATTTTTACATGTTTTAAAACAAATCTTTAAAAAATAACACACAAGTATAATATTAGAAAAATTCATGTCTCCCTTGGTTATTTCTTTTTTGTAGGATGCAACACTTATGGTAAAGTACAGACCAAATAAATGAGAAGATGGGAAGTAAATAGTAAGTGTCTAAGGGATGTGGGCTAAGAAGACTTGCTTTATGGTAAATGCCAGCTTTTACTCCAAAGAATGAAACTTTCACTGTGGGATTGCTCTGGGGATAAGTTATAATTGTGCAGAAATTTTACTGAGTTGCTTAGCAGTCACTCAGTTTTCTGAATTATGGCAAAAGTCATCTATCTGCTTTCTCTTTAGTGTTTTTTTATATATCTGAAATCATAAAGACATGCACAGAGTTTGCAGCATGTTTTAAAAATGAATGAAGATGTTGGGTTGTGATATTGTGATTTATAATAAGAAATATATATTTGGTCTTCATCCCAGTTTCTGGCACAGTACTAAAAAACCCTTGGAATTTCCTAAGTGGAGAGAGCAGCAAAGGATTCTTTTGTTACGTTAATGAGGTGTCTTTTAGACTGCTCCTACTGTTGGGGGCTGGTTGCTGGGGAAACCAATCCTGAGATTAGAGGGTTGGAACTTTCAGTCCCACCCCCTGCCATTCGGGAGGGAGAGGGGCTGAAGGTTGACTCAATTGCCAATGGCCAGAGATTTAATCAGTCATATCCACATAATGATGCCTTCATAAGACCCCAAAAGGACACGGTTCAGAGAGCTTCTGGGTTGGTGACCATGTGGAGGTGCTGCAAGAGCAAATGGAAGCACCTGGAGACCTGGGGCTTATCCCTATACCTTGCCCTATGCGTCTCTTCCATCTGCTTGTTTCCGAGTTACACCTTTTTACGATGAAGTGGTGCTCTAGTAAGTTACAAGTTTCTCTGTGTTCTTTGAGCTGCTCTAGCAAATTAATTAAACCCGAAGACGGTGTCATGGAAATCTCTGATTTATAGCCAGTAGGTCAGAAGTTCAGGTAACAACCTGGACTTGCACCTGGCATCTGACGACCAAGGAGGGCATTGTTGGAACCTCCCATCTCTAGCTGTTTGGTCAGAAGTATGGGTGATAATCCAGGCTTCCGATTGGTCCTTAAAATGATGGGGGACAGTCTTGTAGGACTGAACCCTTAGCCTGTAGAATCTGATGCTGTCTCTAGGTAGATGGTGTCAGAACTGAGTTAAATTATAGAACACACCACTGGTGTTGGAGCATTGCATGTTGGAGATGTGGGAAACACTCCTTCCACACTGAATTTGGGTCCAGGAATTCAAACATGGGTCAACAAATATCTAAGATATATTTGGTATTTCTTGGTATATATGTACTATTCTATTAGTAACTGAAACTCTTTTGTTAGAAATTTATCAATATTTTCAGGATTATTATATATTTGTACCTTGAAATGGTTTATTTGTGTGCATTAGGGAGAAGTCATTCTGAGGGAATTCATTTGATGGGTATTTATTTAGGACCTACTGTTTGCCAGGCACTGCTCTAGTTGCTGGGTATAAGAGCAGTGACCCAAACTGGCAAATATCACTACCAATGTGAGGCATTTTAGAGGACAATTAAAATTAAGAATTTTGTTAGCTTGAGGATTTCTCAACTATATAATTTCAAAGAAACTAAAAGGTTTACAATTGGAGTTCTTTGACAAAACATATTTTAACACAAATATAATTTGGAATTACGTTATTGAGCGTCTGTATTTAAATTTATTAGATAAATGCAGTACCTTAAATGTCCTAATGTCAGACTGCCTGAGGAATTCGTTAGAAGGAGGCTAGGTTTGGATTAGTGAGTAGAAGGTGTGTGTTCATAGCGTGTTGACTTCTTTAATGGTTAGATGGAATAAAGTGATCAAAGTTATATTATTGGTATTTTGTTGAAGAACTAACATATGAAAGGTACACGAAGTACATTACTCATTATTTGAATAACCAATCGAGGTATATAATATTTTTATTCACTTTTTAAATATAAGGAGGCTGAGGTTTATAGAGATTAAATAACTTGTCCAAGATCTGAAAACCATTAAATCACAGAGCCACATTTATAACCTACTACTTTATTGAGTCACTCTGCTTTTTATTTATCTGACCCAATTCTCTGGCTAAACCACTCAGTGATACTCTCTCATTGGTCTCCATCCATAATATGGCCTGCTTCCAGAAGGTTCTGCTCTCATTCTCTCTATGTGACAGAAATACCTAGAACTGGGGGATCCAGCTCTCAGTTACCTCAGTCATCTCTAATTACTTGTAAGAATAGACTGTCAGAGAGGTCCCAACTGTCCCCACTCAGACTTCTCCTTTTCATTAAGACACAGTTTCCTTCCTGAAGCATGGCAGTAATCTCCCAGTAAATGCTCAACAATCAATGCTAGTTTCTGAGTGATATTACTCATCAATAATGTGAGGCTGATCCTGGAAAGATACATTTCAGACTGCATGACGTATAACAGGCACCAGATATATATTTGTTAAATAAAAGAGTGAAGGAAAGAAAAGAATGATGAATATAAGGATATATACTTGATGAAAGATTAGTGAATTGAAATCATTCACTGAAAATTTAAATACCTTTTGTAAATAAAACAGATTCTTACATGATCATGCATTAAGTTCAAAATAATATTTCTGAGTTTTCTTTTTTCTAACTCAAGTATGAAATACAACTTCCTTTTTTAACAAATATATGATATTTGGTAAGGACTAAAAAGGTCATTGAATAAGTACAAATTTAGAATTAGTAATGGATGGTATCTTTTCTTCAAACATTTTGTCTTTAAATGGAGATAAGATTTATACTTAAAATATGTGGTGTTGGCTTTATTTTAATGACATATTTACCTTCTTCATAAGAAATAATGTGTTATAAGTTATGGTGTAAATCTTCACAGTGGCTACATAGTCATTTGGCCTGGACTTCCTGTTTCACAGCACATTAGATACAAATGATCACAGTATAATCTGCAACCTATTGTGACCCTTTGGTTTAATGAGAAATGAAATGTTGAGCATGGTTCCAAGACTCATTCTTAAAGAAGATGTGAATTTATGCAGTTCATTCCTTGACCCTAGTACTTATTTTCACATGCAAAAAGAAACTTCTAGTGGCTAAAATTATCTAAACCTCCCTTTTATTTGAGGAAATTAATCATTGAAAATATAAAATGCTATCTTCAGTTTTGATCCAGAGACAACTGCAGCTATAAGTAGGCACTATATGCAAAGGAAATGACACTAATGAAAAAATGCACATTATAGGAAACTTTCAATATTTTTTTCATCCTATTACTGGCTACCTACTTTTCAGGACTCAAAAATACAATGATTTTTCTTCCTAGTAAATTAGTTTATACTGAGCCACCATTTTGTTTTGTTTTTCCCTTTCTTTCCCTACTTCTCAAGTGAAATATGAATCCAGGAAAGTTTCTTACAGTGGATAAATCACTTTACATACAAACACTGTCAAAAGCATCAGCACAGCCATGTGGATAATAATGTTATGTCGTTGTTGATTTAAAAGTGAAATCCTGCAGTTAAATACAGAAAATCAAAATTGACCCATTTTTTATACATGTATTCAGCCACTCAGATCCAAAAGACTTAGAATAAGGAAGGATGTTTAACATAGGCTGACTGTCAATCAAAATGATTTATTTGGAGACAATTTGTCCACATGCTTTGTCACAGGTAATTTTTAATGATAGATAAGACATCACACTGTGTAAACAGTGTATTTTTCAGAGCTTTGAATTCAGTAAGAAAAAATTTATTTAAATAAGACATTTGAAAATGTACAAAAATCTCAAGGTTACAGCTTAGTGTCATGCCCTTGTAAAATCATATATCCAATACTAAGTAAAAGAAACAATATGGCCAGTGCTCTGGAAGCCCCATTTAGGTCCTTCCTAAATAGTCTCCCCACCTTATATCCCGAAAGGAACTGTTATCCTTACCCCTAATAAAATAGATTTTTTTTCTGTGATTTTGAACTTTATGGAAATACATAAAGTTTGTGTTCTGTTACGCCAGACTTCTTTCACTCACTATGTGTTTTTTGAGGTTTATGTTGTCATGTGTGATAGTACTTCATACAATTTCATCACTAATATTATACTCTATGATTGTACTGACATATATTTATCCATTATACTGTTGATAAACATCTGTTTCCAGCTTGAGGCTATTATGATTAATGCTGATTTGAGCCATCATGACCTTGTTATTTTTTGGCGAAAATGTGAACTCATTTCTGTCAGATATATCTGTAAGGGTGGAACTGCTGCATCATAGGGTATGCATGTCTCCAACTTTGCCCAATAATGCTGAAGACTCTTAGAAATTGTTGCAATGATTTAAACTCATTTCTCTGGCCTTCTTCTGTTCCGATGTCCCATCCAGAGTATGACATTTTGTTTATTCATTATGTTTCTTTAGGCTCTTATCATCCGGGACAGTTTCTGTCTCTTCTTTCCTTCGAGGACTTCAATCACCAGACAAAAATTAGACTTTTTCATCATTTTCCTTCCTTTTATTTCTCCGGAATTATGTTTGCATATTTTCTTTGAATCCATTTTTCAATTTACTAATTCTCTCCCCGACAGAATCTAATCTGCAGTTTAATCTATACATTGCATCTCTTACTTGACTTATTTTACTTGACACTTATGCAATTTATTTAGTTCATATTTGTAGATTTCAGTTCCATGTTAAAATTCTGAATCTTGTGTTCTAGTTGATTGTTCTGTTGTTTACTATTATTTTAATTTCATATAGAAAATTCTGTTATTCGGATAACCTATAGGTTTATTACTCTTTTGTCATATGTCTCTTAGTTTTTGATCACATGGTATCAAATACCATGTGCCTGGCAGTTTGTGGTTGGGTTTAATACACTGTGTTTCCAAAATTAAAGAGATAATCTGAGACTCTGAATGATATATGTCTCCTTAGAAGAATTATATATTTATTCATTTTAACTTCTGACTGGGGACTAGCTAGAACAACTAGCAAACCTTTATCAGTTTAACCCAGTCAAAACTGATATGATTCAAAAATGAAGTTCGTTTTCTTGTGAGGATTGATCTGTTTCTGGTTCTTTCTCCTTCTTTGTATATAGTTCCTCAGATTCCCCAATCAAGGTGCTTATTCCTTGAGAGGCCCTGATCATCAGTATTAATAACTGTCTAGGGTCAGTAGGTGTATTGAAAGAATTTCTCAACTTTGTGTTTCAGTTGAACTTTTAGAGTTAGCAGATACCCTTCTTTAGGGAAAAGTTGCCACAAATGTTTAGTTTGTATCCATGGGCTTTCTTCCTCTCCCACATTTGAGTTGAGCTGAAATAAAATGTCTACATATTAGTTATTTCACAAGAATTATTTTTCAGGTTCTCTTCATCTTTTTCTTTAGTTCTCATTAAGGACATTGGCCCCCAGACTAGAAGCATTCTATTGCTAGAAGCAGAGTACACTACTTTACTCAAACAAATTAGAGTCCATTCAAGCCTATGCTCAAATTATGCCTTTCTCACTCACAATCGAACATTTTGTCTGATATAGGAAGTTTAGAGTTTTGTAAAGTAAAAAATGAAAAAGGAATGGAGTATAAGCTTGGATATGCCCAGTGAAAGCATGAGAATCATGTAAATGACATTTCTCTTCTTTGCAGAAGAAAAGTCACTGAAGTTATTTGCTATGGAACATGTAGTTTAGTTCTATTTTGCGTTCTTCTATCACTCTCCAAATCGTGTAAGCCATTAAATTCTATCTCCTGAATATTTCCCTTATTCCTTTAAGGCAGCTATTTATTAGTTTTTCCCTCCACTGCCTATTGCAAAGCCTATTTGTTTGGTATCTTTACCTGTCATTGTTATCATCTTCTTTATCATCATCAAAAATGGTATTGGGCTTCTACCATATACAGGACCCCATAGACAGTCTCATTTAATTGTTACTCTGTGTTGTAGCAGAAAATCTGAATCCACCATAGAAACAGCAGTAAATACTTTCACCAAGAGAGGAGTGGAAGAAAGGAACTAATATTTATGGAACAGGAATTATGTGCAAACATATTATATGCATGTTTTACAAACCTAAGAAGCAGATATCACTGACATTTGAATATTTGAGATCTCCTAAACAATTTGGCTTCAAGGTTTATGTTTCCTTTACTTCACTAAGTTGTATCCTCAGGTGGAAACATTTAATAGCATAACAAATTTCTGAGAGTCAATTTATCTAATTTTCCCATCATCTCTTGATCTGTACACTACTAATTTTATCATTTGACAGTTGAGAAAATTAAGACAAAAGGAATTTATTTAATTTGTCTGAGGTCACACAACTTGTTAGTTGTGGAACTGAGATTCCAGTCCAGATCTGGTTAATTTCAAAAGTCTGCTTTTAACTAATGCAGGACAGGTCTCAGCAAGCTTATTTCTCTGCATGTGTAACAAACATCCAAACATATTTTAAATTGTCAACATCTGAATAGTAGTTAAACATGGCTTCTAAAGAAAAAGTTATATTACTCTAAATAAGAAAACCTTAATCATCATGAAGATGTGTTTTCCAGTTTCCTTTTGCACATACTTCATTGTGGAGAAACTGAGGGAGATGTAATAATTGACTTATACAAATACAAACACAACCTTTTGTTTTAACCAAAGGAGCAATAAGGTATGAGCTCAAAAGAGATATATTACTACATTTTTTTGTAAATTAGAATATTTATGGTAAATTAGTTCTGAAAACAATATAAAAGTAGCTAACATTTTAGGTTCAAAAGAGTATAAAGAGTGAAATTTATCTAGTGGTTATTGTTAAATTTTTAGAGGACATGTATGTTTATGATTTGGGAAAATAAACTTATATGGGAAATTATATTTCATTTAGATGTTGGCTCTGTAAAGACATTATTTATTACCATTACTCAGATAACAAAAGCAATTGGCTCAGAATCATTCCTTTCTCCACAAAATCAAATTTGTGTTGAATATAGATACTCAAAGTAAATGCACGGCTCTTGTGTGACTTTCTGAATACTTGTTATAATTATCTCTGTTAGCTTGAATGTGTAGATATGAGATGCTTATACAAATTATTACTTTTACATTTTCATTGCAAATTGGAAATTTTGCAGTCATGCACATTAACAAATCTAAATTGGCCACCTTAAAATAAATGTTTCAAGGTGATAATTTTTTGACACGGAAATGAGGTTTTGGTGTCTTTTTAAAGCTAATTAGTACATAGCCAATTCTAACAGTTTCCTTGTTACAGGAATGCAGAATCAGTTAAACACTGGGGTGCTAATTAAATTAACAAAACTTAATTAATGCCATAATGAAACACAGATAAGAAGTTACAGCAGTGATTATTCCCAAACTTCATCCTCTTGACATGGTGCCATTATTATGTATAGGTCTCTAAGCCCTATTAAGGTAATATATGACTTATTTAAAAGTAGATTGCCAGTGACGTCAGCAAAAATGGGAGAGTAGGGAACTCCAATAGCTCATTGTTCCACAAAAGCACAGAATTAACTTGCATAAACTGCGATAATGACCTTTAGCAGAACTCTGAAAACTAATCAAAAGTTTATAGCAACCTGAAAAATGCTTAATCAAGGAAAGAAAAAAACAAACACTTGAATATCATTAAGAGTGGTTTGTGAGATTTTTACCTACCCTAATCCTACCCTGCATTCAATGGCTTGATGACAGCCTTAAAGAACTCATCACACATCCTGGTATAGGTTCCTAGTGGTGGATGGAGAGAATGCAGTATACTCCAAGAATTGTGATCTCGTGTTTTGATCTATCTGGTAACATCCTAAAGGATCAGCTCAAAGGGCTCCCCTTTGTTTCACCTAGCTCAGTAAGTTAGCATGGCTGACGTGGTTACCCTGAGGTGGGGGTGATTGTTGAAAGCATATCAGACAAATGCATTAGCCTATGCCACAGGGAGCAAGGAATAAAAATTTTGGTAAATAATAGATGAACTGAAAAGCTTGAGAGTTAAGGCTGGTTAATAAGACACTTCAGGGGAAATGGGTTTTGAAAAGCTTCCACATATTTCTGGGAATCTAGAAAGACATACACATACCCAGGGATGGTTGCTTGTTCAGAAACTACCTGAGAAGTTCCCAAACTTTCATTTCTAGTAGATTTTCAGGTGCTGCATAAGCAAGAAATGAAGGCAAAGGCAGAGTTCTAAACTCAAAGCAAGTAAACTTAGGAAAATAATAAATATTTGAATGGGATGAATGAAAAACAATAGATAAAATTACCAAAACCAGAAGTTGTTTCTTTGAAAAGATCAATAAAATTGACAAAAGTTTAGGTAGACTGGTCAAGAATAAAATAGAAGATTAACATAACTAACTTCAGAAATGAGGAATGTAAGGAATGCTAATACAATTGTGTATATCTAACAAATTAAATAACCTAGGTGGGTAATTTCCTGGAAACATACAAACTACCAAAAATGTCTGAAGAAGAAATAGAGTATCTGAATAGACCTATAATAAGAAATTGAATAAATAACCAAAATTTCTAACAAAGAAAAGCCCACGATTAGAGGGCTTTACTGGTGAATTCTACCAAACAATTAAAGAATAATTAACATCAATCCTTTTCAAACTCTTACTGTGCCCCCTCCCCCAAATAAAGGTAGAACACTTCCTAATTCATTCCATGAGGCCACTGTTCTCTCGATATTAAAGCCAGGCAAAGATATCACAGGAAAAGAAAACTAAAGGCAAACATCCCTTATGAATTCACATGCAAAAGTCCCCAACAGATTACTAGAAAACTGAATCAATAGCATATTAAAAGGACGGCCAAATGGGATTTTCCCAGGAATACAAGGGTATTTCAAACATACAAAATCAATCAATGTAATTCTTCATATTAATAGTATGAAGAAACAAAAACACCAATTGATCATCCCAATAGATGGAGAAAGCACATTTAACAAAATCCAACATGCTTTCATGATAAAAACTCAACAAAATAGCAATAGAAGGATATTTCTCCAAAATGATGAAGGTTATCTGTTGTAAAAAGCCTCATCTTAACATCATACTCAATGGTGAAAGATGGAAAACTTTACGCCTGAGATCATTAACAAAAGGAGGATGTTTCTTTTTGCCACTTCTATTCGACATTGTACTGGAAGTTCTTGCTAGAGCAATTAGTCAGGGAAAATAAATAAGACATACAAACTTCAAAGAAATAAATGGAACAATCTCTGTTTGCAGATAGCATGAGAATACATATTGAAAATCCTAGGAATCTACAAAAATATTAGAACTAATAAGCAAACTCATCAAAGGATCAGGATACAAGATCAAGATACAGAAATCAGTTGTATTGCTATATAGTAGAAAGAATAATCAAAAAATGAAATTTCTGAAAGAAATACATTTACAACAGGACCAAAAAGAACAAACACTTAGGAATACATCAGCCAAGTAGGGGCAAATCTTATACACTTAAAACTGTTGAAAGAACTTTAAAATGATTTAAATAAATATAAAGATACCCCATGTTTACCAATTGAAAGACTTACTATTGTTAAAATACCAATATTCCCTCAAATGATCTATAGAGTCAATACAATCTCTGTCAAAATCTCAACTGCACTTTTAACAACAATGGATAAATTGATACTAAAATATATATGGAATTGAAAAGGACCCTGAGTAGCCTATAAAATCTTGGAACAGAGGAAAAAAAGTTGGTCTCCCCCATCCTGATTTTAAAACTTAGAACAAAGCTACAGTAATCAAAATAGTGTATTCCTGGCATAGGGATAGCCTTTAGATCAGTGGAATGGAATTGTCCACTAATAAACCTATATATCTGTCTCTAGTTGATTCTGACAAAGTTGCCAAGACAACTAAATGGGGGAAAAATAGTCTTTTCAAGGAATGGTCCTGCAACAAGTAGATATTCACTTGGGAAAGAATGACCCTTACCTCATACCATTTAGAAAAATAACACAAAATGGATCAAAGAACTACGTGTAAGAAGTGAAAGTATAAAACACTTAGAAGAAAACCTAGGTTAAATTTTCATAGTCTTGGATTTGGGGGTGGGTGTGTGTGTGTGTGTGTGTGTGTGTATATATATATATATATATAGAGAGAGAGAGAGAGAGAGAGAGATATCTAGATATATAGCTAAATATAGATATATATAGATATATATTTAGTTATGACACCAAAAACAAGCATCAAAAGAGAAAATAGATAAATTGGACTTCATCAAAATTAAAAATTTCTATGTATACAAGATTACTATAAAAAATGAAAAAGCAATCCACAGAATGCATGAAAATATTTGAAAACTACATATATGATGAGAGTCTGTGTCCAGAATATATAAAAAATACTTACAACTTAACAACAAAAAGCTATCCAACTAAAACATGGGCTAAAGAGTTCAATAGAAGTTTCTCCAGAGAAGATAAATAAATGACCAACAGTCACATGGAAAGATGCTAGAATCTTCAGTCATTAGGGAAATACAAATCAAAACTACTGTGAGATATTATTTCACACTTACTAGATTGGTCTTAAAAAGAAAACAGTAAGAGTTGGTAAGGATGTAGAGAAATTGGAACACTTTGTGTATTGCTGGTGGGAATGTAAAATGATAGTGCTGCTGTGGAAAACATTTTGTCTACTCATTAAAATCTGAACAATTTCCGTGTAAGTCAATCCTGTGCTCTTAGTGATGACTGAAAATATATATTCCTGAAATAATGTGTTTGGATTTTCATAGCATCAGTTTTTATTATAGCTCAAAAGTGAAAACAATCCAAATGTCCATCAGCTGCTGAAGAAATGTGGTATATCCATACAATGGAATATTATGTATCCCTAAAAAGAAATGAACATGCAGCAAAATGGATGGATTTCAAAAACATTATGCTAAGCGAAAGAAGCTAGACACACATGGCACATATTGTATGAGTTTATTTATTTTAAGTGTCCAGAATAGGCAAATCCATAGAGAAAGAAAGCAGATTAGTGGTTGTCAGGGACGAGGGAGAGAGTGGAGGATGGAGAGTAACTAGTTAATGAGTGTGGGATTTTCTTCCAGGGTGATGAAAATGTTCTGAAATGATAGTAGTGATGATTGTACAACATTGTGAATGTACTAATAGTCACTGAATTGTGTACTTTAAAATGGTTTAAATGGTGTAATTTGAAAATAAGAACTAAGAAATGGAAAACATTTCCTCTGGGGCTTGGATCTCTGATCAGATGGCTGAAATACTCATTGTGGTCTCCAAATTGGTGGTAGACAGACACTTTTTCTCATTGTACAATGCTTTACTGCAAACTAGAGAGAATGGATCATCGAAGTTGACTGTTCACATTTCCTGTGAGCTACTTATTTGGATGATAGCACCTAGAGAATAGAGAAGTCTATTACTACAGAATGTTTCTTTTGTTTTTTTTTTAAGAACTTTTATTTTTATTTAGAATTTTTAGAGCAGTTTATTTTAAGGTTCCCGGCAAACTGAGAGGAAGATACAGAGATTTTTCCATATACACCCTGCTCCAATACATGTATAGCCTCCCCCATTATCAACATCTTCCACCAGAGTGGGGCATGTGATGAATCTACATTGATGCATCATAATCACCCAAAGTCCACAGTTTACAGTTTGGTTCAAATGTTGTACATTTTATGGGCCTCTTGTTTTTAAGAGGACTTAGGCCTTTACTGTTGCCAAGACAGGAAGAGAGGGCCATTCTTATTTCAATCAAAGCAACTATGCTTTTGTCTATTTTATAATTGGGAGTTCTATAAAAAGTTTTCATTTTAAAACAGGATCTGGGTGCTGAAAGGTACTTTGCAAGCTATTCAACTAAAGGGTTCTAAAATTCCTTCCATCTTTGATGTTCTATGTGACTATTGTGACTTTTAACCTTGGAGCTTCTGACATCTATGAGATATTCCTGCTCAGAAATATAATTGCAAGGCTTGCAAGAATTTTTAGTTAGCAATTCCATATAGTTTGTACAATGGGTCACATGCAACTCCTAGAGCTTTGCAATAATTATTAACTTTAATCATCATAGGAGTACTATGAATCAGAACTATTTTCATCCTAATTTTGCAGAAGATAATAGTGAGGGAAGAGGAATTAAGAAATGTTCCCAAAGCCTATGTGAATTACAGGATAGGGATTTGCACCCATTAAGGTGGCTTCACAGCTGCACCATGCTGTTTTTCCACACTAAAGAAGCCAACTTTCCATATTAACAAATCTCTGCTAGTGCAGCTCATTTCTAGGCTTTTGAACTACTGGGCAAGGGACTCATCTATACTTTCTTAGTGACTGACTTTGGTGACTTCAAGGAGGTATTTTGAGATGGCTGGCAAGACGAAAGGTTACTCTTTCCGTCATTTTGTTTTCTCTTCTCTTCTAATGAAGGCAACCACTCCTGTAGGCAAGCTAGTGAATAGCAGTTACATAACCAATTAGCTGACAAGGGGACAGACCCACGACTTGGTGTTGACAACTCTATTTTAATAAAACTTGACATTTAACCCTAGAGACCCATAATGGTAGCTTTCCCAGGACTAAGACAGTGTCTTTGTTGATGAACACATCTTGTTGAGATGAATATATAATTTTCTCAGGAATATAATTTCACCATTGTCTATTTAAGCAACTCTTCTGGAGCTATATTTATCCATTCTCCAAAATCTACATATAAGTATGTTTATTTATAAAGTTCATGATCACAGGCTTATGTTCACAATAAAGAACATTGTTTTACTGGTCAGATACTAATCTAGAATATGCTCACAATATTCTCTAGTCAACTCTTTAGTACCGAGGAGCTGGGTGAAATGGAGCATGCATGTCAAGTAGGTTTAAGTCCCTTCTGATTCAAAAATAAGGCAAATGGAACCAAGTGAGTGTCTAGTGATATCACTGGAGCTAGCTAAGTAATTTCAAGATGGATAATTGTCGTAGTTGAGTTTAGTTAAAAAGATGGGTAGAACACTTAAACTCCTTTTCGATGACTGAATATATTTCTATCATTAATTACCTGTAGATTTTCAACCATTTGGCGAAGCTATATAGTTACTCTACTAAAAAGATGCCATGGTAAAAACAGCATATGTCATTCAACATATTTAAAAGATGATATAAAGTTAGAGAACTCAGAGATGTAATTAAAATGATTCTGAAAGTATTTCAAATTTCAGAAATTAAGACTCATGAGAATAGGTGGGAAGAACGAAGCTTATTTGGGCTGAAGCAGGGAACACAAAAGAGAAACTTAATAATGGGTTTCAAGTGTATGAAGATCTGTCATACAGAAAACACTATCTTCCATCTCCATTGACAGCAGAGCAAAAATAAAAGGGCTAAAACAGTAAGATTATGGATTATCTCAAACAATTGAGGTACTGGTGTTAGTGATATGAAGTCAATTTCCTTAAGGAGGAATGAAGCACAGTGAATAATAAAGTAAAGCAAATTTTAAATGTTGAAGGGTAGAATATTATTTTTAACTGTTCAGTAAAGGGAGGCTTTACTAAAGTACTAGAACATTTAAGAATCTGAGGATCTATTCTAGTAATAACATGAAATTTAAAATCTGTGGTACTCAGACTTACAGAGAAACTTAACTCAAAAGCTTAAAGGATCCTAGTATTGAGATTTCTGAGACCAAGAGAGTCTGTGCTATCACTTTGAGCTGCCATATGTAAGGCAAAGAGAGGCAACACATTTGTTCTTCATACGACTTAGAATGCACTCCAATAACTAGGCCATTTTCTCATTCAGACTGAAAGCTTCTCCACCATTTGTCATCTTATATACCCATTTGGTAAGACAGTAAGATAATGTTTTCGCATTTAGTAATTTCTCAAAATTTCCAAGCATCCTGGCATTCTGAGAGTCAATGGGAGCATTTATTTAATTCATAATCTCTAAATAATTATCTAAGGGAAAAATGTGCTTAGAGTATTTTAATTTAAAAGTATGCTAGAGATTTCACGTATGTTGTATATGTGTAGTATATGGGTCTGTGTGAGTGTTTGCCTATGCTAGTAGAAGATTGCTGGTTTTTGAAAATAAATACAATTTCTGACTCAGTAAAGAAATTACGTATCTATTGGATTTACCATGGTTGTAAAAAAAAAATTAAACCCAAGAGAACAGAACTTACAGTCGTTCATAAGTGCTACTTCCTACTGTTAAGTTAATGTTTTATGACATCATTAATGCAACTTTTTCATTCCCATTGGAGAATTGTCCTTTATTCTCTCTTCTTGAATAAATAGCCTGAAACAATATAACTCTGATAACTGTTCTGGCTGCAAATCATATCTGCACCCTGTTGAGAAATATGGTCCAATTTAAATTAGTATTTCCAGTAAATATACAAAAACACTTTCCAAAACATCTTTTAGGGAAGCTACATCACCAAATGATGTATTTTCTAAGTAAGGCAGACCAATTTGTATTCAAGTCATTTTGCTATCCCGTTAAACTTTACAGCATATGGCATTTTCTTCAAAAGTAATGGGACAAAGGAAAAGAGATATACTGGAAAGAAAATAGTAACTACTTTCCTTTGTATTATATTTTTTGTTCCTTGGATTTTGTTTTGATGATAAAACAGACTTTTTTTTCTTTACCCCTTAAAGGATAAATATGGAGGCACATTTTGGATAATTTTGTGAATCTGCATGCAATGTTGATTCATTTGATTTCCACAGACAGAACAAATGCTGAAACAGCAAGACATTTTATAGTTTATTATTGACAATGATAATTCAACAAACATTTATTGACCTCCTATGGTTGCCAGCCTCTTGTTCTTATCATTAGTTATACAGGGATGAAAGAGAGAGGCTGGGTCCCTGATCTCATAGAGCTTACCTTGTATAATGACAGGAGGTAGAGAGGTTAGAGGAAGCTACAAAAATCTGAATACATCAGTAAGACATTTTAATAGTGAAAAATTTTATGAAAAGATTGAAATAAGGTAATTTAACAGAGATATCCTTGGGTGATGATAGAGGGGCTTTTTGAGAACAGGAGGCTTATCTGAGGATGTGATATTTGAAGATGGAACCAACCTCATGAATATACAGAGCCAGAGCTTTTCAAGTGGAAGAGACTGTAAGTACAGAGGCCCTGAAGGAGGAGTTAGCTTTGTTCAGTCAAGAAACTTAAGGATTCAACCAATGACGTTGGGAAAACTGGATATCCAAATGCAACAAACAAACAAACAAAAAAATCAAGTTGGACCCTTATCATATGTAAAAACTAACTCAAAGTGGGTCAAAGACTTGAATATATGAGCTAAACCTATACAAAACATAGAAGAGAACACAGAAGGGGAGGGCTGCATGACATTGGATTTTGCCGTGGTTTCTTGGGTATGACACCAAAGCATAGGCAGAAAAAGAAAAAAATAGATAAATTAGACTTTATCCAAATTAAAAGCTTTTTGTACATTGATGAACACTAGGACTGAGTGAAAAGGCAACCCATGGAATGGGAACAATGTGAAATATCTGATCAAGGATTAATGTACAAAATAAAAAACTACAACTCAACAATAGCAACAACAACAAAACAATCCAACCAAAAAATGAGTCAAAAACTTAAATAGTTGTTTTTCCAAAGAAGATACAGAAATGGTCGATAAGCACATTAAAAAAGAGATGCTCAACATCACTAATCACTAAGGAAACGCAAATCAAAACCAGAGTGAGATGAAGTACCCAGAAAAGTCAAACTCAAGAGACAGAAGGTCAGTTGCTAAAGCCTGGAAGGTAGTAAGGAAATTTTAGTTGGATGACTACAGTTTTCTAAGTGAAAAGGTAAATGATATATTTTTGTGTGTAAGTAACTAAGAACAATCTGGAATGTCATTTATCAATTAATCCAAAACCACCTTGCTTATATTTAAATTTGCATATTATAAAATGCTTTAATTAGTGACTGTTAATTGCCTTAAATGTTTTAAATCTCACAATCTTTTTTTCTAACAATTATTCTTCAATTCATTAGAAATTCAAATTCTAACAATTATAATTCTTCCAAAAACTCTTCAATTAATATTAAATAATTGAAGTTATATAATTTCATAAATAAGTTTACCTATTTACACACACTATGCTTCTCATTCGTTCATTCAAGCATGTTTGACTACTGTAATCAGGGTCAGACACGTAACAGGCACCCCAAAACACTGAACCTGAGTCTAAAGTACTAAGAATCTCTTCTTTTGTTTACCTACAAAATATTATTATAAACCTAAGGAAAAAGTTGTTTTAGTATTTTAGTTAATATGGAACATGGCAGCCTGAGAATGATACCAAGTCCATAAGTAGCATGACTTGTGCTCTGAACAATATTCTGAAGTCACAATCAACTGAATCTAGAGCCAGCAGCGTATTTCTCCTTAGTCAGAATATTTTATTATCTAAAAACTGATTATATACACATACATATGTGTATATATATCTTTTAAGTGAACCGATAACACCCTGCAAGTTTCTGCTCAATTTTACAGTCGAATATAAAGCAACTCATTGCTGTTTCTCAAGAAATTAATCCACATGCTTTTGGTGTTTTCCAGAATGCTGTGTAACTACAAAAATGGTGGTGTTGATTCACAAGGCACAAATAACTTTTAAATAAGCTTTTTGGGGAAAAAAGTCTTTGCTGAAAATCAGTATGCCAGACCTAAAGTGCAACTGGTCATTACAACATATGGTGTCAAATATTTAGTATTTCATTGTTTGAAATATTGAGGTGCTATATTTCTGTTAAGTTACTAAAGGGGTGAGGAGGAAGTGGGGTTGGGGGAAGGCACTGGCACTCAGGAAGGAGATATTCTGATGATAAGATAGAAACAATTTAGGGGATGGCTTTTCAAAATAAAACATCATTTTGTTTTGAAAATGTCAAGGTGAGGAAAAGCAACAGTTCTGGCCTTTTTAATTACATGAGAATGTCAGCCTGGCATATATTTGTAGTTCCTTTCTTTCTCATTACAGATAAAAATATTTTGCTCATTAGAAACACTGAGCAATCGTTGGTTTCTTAGATGTCAACTTACAGGTGTATTTTTCCCCCATTTTCCAGTGGTAAAATGGCTTTACACTTTATAAGAAAAAAAATTTTTTTAAATTACAGAGCAAGATGGCAGAATAGGAATCCACATACTCTCCTTCCTCCCCCCAGGGACCCCAACTGAACAAAACACAAAAAACTCCCTCTGTGAGAAATGCAGAAACAGGTTATTTAACTTCTGCACCCCATGCTGCATTAAAACCTATGGGAAAATTCACGGTACTCACTTGCCGTGTTCCCTCCCCCCAGCGCAGTATGGTACAATTGAAAGGAAACTCCCAGCTCCTAGCCTCTCTCTGGTCAGGGAAAGAGAAGACTGGTTTGTTATGTAAAGTGTTATAGCTTTTCAGGGCTGTTTGAGTGGCTCTTGATAAATACTAAAACTTTGATTCTCAGTAGTTCTGGAGCAGTATTTCCTCACAGTAGTACTGTATAAGTAGGCCAATTTTCCGGACATATCAGTAAAAGGAAAAGAAGACTTTGGATATTTGAAGAATACTAAGAAATTGGACTTCTGAAGTTACTATTTGTTATCCACAACTCTGCCTGCATAATGAAACCTGATAAACTATTTTGATCCCTTATATCCTCCCATAAACTTTCTCCCCTATTCCTCAGTACTTGAATGGTAATGAGGAATTTTGGTGGTAAAGATAAGCTTTCTCTGTCCCTTCCTTTATTTCTTCTTTCTTTTGTGTGAGATACATCTTCTACTAGTATTATATATGGTTGTATTATGTAAGTGAAAAATCAATTATATTTTACTTTTTAAGTCTATAGACCCTATGGCAGAGGATGGTACTCGCTGGAACTGAGCCTGTGTTTGCTAAACAATAAATATGCGTGGTCTAGAGATGTTTGCTGTGATGAAGTGTAAGTAAAAAGGGGGAAATAAGGTGGTATTATTTCAATAGTAGTAGCTTGCCACCTTTAAAGCCTACTGGAACTTCTGCAAATGTATAATTTAAATGTTACTAGACTTCCAGTGATGTCTGGTGCTGTGAGTTCTGTCTGGTGTGGCTTCACTCCTCCTGGTCTCTATGACAGAACCTCTGAGACCATGGTAGAGCAGAGAACCTAGCAAATAATCCAGTTGTCCAAAGCCCAGGAATTAATTCTCTGTCACATCTTCTCTTGAATTAAGACAAACCAACTTAATGATCAATTTCAAACTGGGTTTAAAAAATTATTATATAATGCATAACAAAACCAGTTTATTCACAGCAAAACTTATCATCATTTGATGCTACGTTTAGATAAGATACTTTGATGAGACTAAAGTGAATTATCTAGTCTTTGATTTAAACACATTTTAAAAAATCTGTAAATATCTTGTCTTAAAATACTAGGTTAACTGCTTTCTCCTTCTAGACTTCCACAGTAAGCTGGCCTTCACCACAGTGATAGTTCCAGTGTGTTAGATAAAGGCTGGACTCAGAGATCATTTAGTCTATTACCCCAAATTTTACAGATGAAGAAATTAGAACTACCTAAAGCATTCAAAGTCATGTAGCCAATCAGTGGCAGAAAAGTAGGAAACCAGGTCTCCCATCTTCCAGTTGAAAGGCCTTTCCATTATCCTTGCATTTCTATCCCTCCACACATCACAAGTTTGTTAGTGGTGTACTTTCATCCCTTGGTCACTTTCTAATCTCAGTGGGAATGAGTAGTGATGGATTAATTAGATAAAGGAATTCCTACCAATGGATGTCTTATTCATGCATCAGTTTGCAGTGTTGGTTTTTAGGCCTCTGAGACACAAAGTCAAATAGAGTCTAAACCTGATTGCCATAGAGAAACTCAGAGTTCTAGTGGGGGAAACACGTAATTACAGTAATGTGATAAGTGCTATAATGAATGTTTTATGAGGTGCTGAGGGAGAAGAAAGGAGAAAGCTCTCTACCACCTGTTTTGGAGAGAGGGGGCATATGGGTAGGGAAATTCACAGAGGAACTGATTCTTGGATTGAAGTTAGATTACTCCCACTAACTTATGCATCCAGCATCATACCTTTTGTGTGTATGTGTGCAGGGTACAGAAATGCAACTCCTAAGTCCACCATTTCCTAGGCCAAAAGACAAAACTATTTTGATCACTAGAACTGGGTTCCACCCTTCTCAAAGAGAGTCATCTTTTCTTGGATTATCTCCATCTTTGAGAGGGGTATTTTCCCAAACTGTTTCCACTCTGGCTGGAATAAGCATTGCTCTTCTGTATGCTCACAGTACTCTGCTTCTCTCCATCAATATACTTATGTTAGTGCACTGTGGTTGGCAGGTATAGCCCATATTCCCCATTCATCTGTTAGTTCAGTGAGGTACTATATCACTAGCAGGTGCCTGGCATGTACTGGGTGTATGTTGCTGAATGAATGAGTGAAATATTCTCTAATCCTCAAAATGTTGGTCCCTTTCTTACCGTACTCAATAATTCATGAATTCATTCAATAAATATTTTTGAGCAACTACTCTTTGTCAAGCCTTCTGCTAGATGTTGGGGCCACAAAAGTAGAAAAAGACCCTTCTCTTCCCTTGCACCATTCACTGCCTAGTGGAGGAGATAGGCAAACTAACAGGTCATTGTCGGTAAGTGCCAAGAAAGGGAAAGTAAAAAATTCCCTAGGGACACAGAAAATTAGAGGACTGAAGAGCATTCCAGGCAGAGGGAAGAGCATGTTCAAAAGCCTTAGGGCAAGACAATACGGTATCTTTGAACAACTGAAAAAATTTAGTTGGGCTGGAGCAGGAAATCTGTAGGTTTGAGATCTGCTGCTAGTCAGAACTGTCAGCGTTGGAAACAAAAAGCCTTGGGTGTGTCAAGCTCTCTGACAACTGAGACAAGCCCTCTAACCGCTAGGCCCACAGACTGTGTCCTCAGAGAGCTCACAGAGACTCGATGCACCTTTGTCTAACCCTGTCTTCATTCAACATCTAAAGCTAAATCCTCCTGGCTATTTAAGCCTCTCTGACACCATCATAACCCAACCACTCCTAATCTTTCCTCCACTTTTCACACCATTCTGATGTGCCTTCCAGAACTTCTGCCGTGTAACCTGCAGCTTTTTCTTTTTCTTTTTTTTCTTTTTTTTGTTTTACCACTTCTCCAAGGGTACCCTCCATGAATGAAACCAGGCTCACCCCTTATAGTTAGGCTCCCTGACCCTATAACTGTCTTGAATTTTTATGGTTCCCTCTCATCCTCTGTATACCTCTGGAGGTTGGGTATTTCCCTTGATCCCTTTGATATTTTGAGACCTAAAGGCTCCAAACATCTTGATAAAGGAAAAATAGAACAACAACAAACTCTGCTCCTTTGAGACACGTGTTACCTAGTTCCCCACATCCTTCCTCTGCCCACATTGCGTTTAGTAATGACTTTATTATATAGCTTACAGTTTTTCCTCCATTTCTATTTCAGACAGTATTAATGATGACTTCCAAGCATCTCAGTTCCATGACCTCCTTATCTTCATTGAGTTCTCAATTTTTTTTTGCCAGCCCATTCTCACCACCACATCTTGAGCTTTATCCCTATAACTGCCACCCCCAAAATCACTGATTTCTGACCCAAACTTCACTTTCATGGCCCACAATCCATTGATCCCTCCACTCTACCATTCCAGGAGACTTATTTTTTACCCACTTTCTTCCATATCCAGCTTTGATTCCATGGTTCATACTTTTAATAACACTCTTACCAAAACTCCAAACTCACTCACTTTCTGTCTTTCATTCACACCATTTGACAGAGTACTAAACTGGATGAGCATTGATACTTACATTTTATATACCTGCATCTTAGTATCACCACTTGAGAAATCTACCAAAGGGGGAAGATAGATACCTCTAAATTTATGGTCACCACTCTTCCTTTCACAGCCAAACTTCACAAAAGAGGAAAATGCCTTCATTTCCTCAAGTTCCATCAATTATTTGGTTTGTCCAATCTGGATTCTACCAAACATATTTTGCTTAATATCACCAATGACTTCTAGGTCACTAAGTAAATAGACAGTTTTTAAAATTTATTTATTTATTTATTTATTTATTTATTTATTTATTTATTTATTGGTCCTCAACTTACTTGACCTTTCAGCAACATTTGATATTGTTGTACATTCATTCTTTCTTGAAACATTTTCTTCTTTGGTTTCTAAGACACAATACTCTCTTGGTTTTCTTCTTACTTATATGGTTGTTCCATCTCTGTTTTCCAGACTCATCCCTGGCTACCTGAACCTTAACAGGTGTTGTTCCTCAAGCCTTGATTTTTTTTTTCCCCTTTTCTCTTCTCATGCCCCGTTCTCTTCAAAAATAATCTAATCTATGCCCTAAGACTTCAGTGATGGCAAATGAATGCAATCTCAACCCTCTTCTTTGAGTTACAGACAGTATATCCAACTGCCTTCTTAGCACCACCTCTTGCCATCTCAAACGCAAAGTAATACCACATCAAATTAATGGTGTCTACCATCTGAAGGTCTCCAGTTCCCTTTCCAATATTCCCTATCTGGTGAATGGCATGTCCAACTATTTTGTAATGCCAACCCAGAAAACTGACCATCTTTCTTGACCCTTTCTTCTCATTTAGCCTCAGTATCTCATCAATTATCAAGTCTTGGGAATTTTTCTACACCTCTAGAATGCCTACTAAGACCTGCAGATTTTACCTTTCTGTATCTCTATAATCTGTCATCTTCTTAGCCCAAGCTACCATTCTCTCTTTCCCAGATTATTTATGTAATTTGTTAATTGATCTGCTTGGTTACACTTTGTCCTAATTTGGGAAATGTTATGGAGTTAATACCAGCATGATTTAGTGATTGGATGCAGAGAGATGGAGGAAAGACGAGTCCTAGATGATGTTTTTTATTTCAATGACTGGATAGGTGATATTTCTAGTCATTGAGATAAAGAACACAGTAAGAGGATGAGTTTTGGGAGTTCAAAAGTAATCTGTGTGTTGGTGGTGATTGAAGACATAGGGTTGGATGAGATCACCTAGAGCATGTAATAAAAGAAATGGAAGAAAAGCCAAAGCTTGGGATATAGGACTACTATTTTCAGTAACATGTTATTCTAACTTTTAATAACACTTAAGGAGAAAAACAATGCTAGACATTTCTATCACTAGGTATTCTGTGAGATATAGATTCTTGAGATGAGTTTTTTGGTTAAATGACTTAGATAAGTGCTTGTTTAATGTTTATCTTTTCTGTTTAACTGCAGACTGTAGGAGGACAGTGTCATAACTAGGAAAAATCCAACAGTGTAACTGATTTTATTTAAAAAATTGTTAGGTATTAATTTCAAATGAACCTGACAATTCTATTTTCCTAGTCAATTGTTTTTCTCACTTTTCGGGATGACTTATCTCACCTCAAATGTCTATCATTTCCTCCAACCCTCTTCAACTTCAGATGATGAAATTAATTCTCATTTTACAGGGAAATTGAGTTAATAAGGAGAGAACTATCCAACAATCTCAACTTTAAATCTACCAAACTACTTTCTTCTATGCCCCATTTACAATTTTATCATGTTACTGTGGATGAACTATCCTTGCATCTTGATAAAGACAGTTATTCCATTATGCACTAGATCCTACCCGTCTCATCTATATGAAGTTTTTCTCTCAGTTTCTCTTTTCCCACTCTATAATAAATTGCTCCCCTTCTGCTTCATTGCCAGTGGCCAATAGGCATGCCATAATACCTCCTTCCTTAATAAATTATTTGCTTCATCCTATCCATTACTCCAGCTACCAACCACTTTTCTCTGCTCCTTTTTAGAGAAAATATCTTTGAACAAATTATCTACATATGTACTCTTACTTTTCATCCTCCCATTCTTACTCTCTGTGTATATATGTATATATATGCATATATACGTATATTTATACACACACACACAGAATAGATAATAAAACATAAAGACACAGTTTAACAAATATTTACAAAGTAATAACTAATGTAATCACAGCCCAGGTAAACAAACTAGAATTTTCCAGTACCCCAGAGCTGCTTCCCTGTCTTCCAATATCTGGTCCTTCCTTATTGAAATATCACTCCTACCTAGAGGTGTATCATTCTCCTGAGTTTTATGAGAATAATCTCTTTGCTATACATTATAGTATTTCTACATATGTTGTATCCCTAAATAATATGGTTTTCCTTTGCCCGTTTTGAAAATATAAATGGAAATTCACTGTATTCTTTTTCTTCTTTTGTTTGATATTTTCTTTGTGAAATTAATCCATGACAGCATTTTAGTTCATTCTTATTGCTGTATAGTATTCCACTGTATGAGTATACCAAAATTAATTTATCTATTTTCTTGTTAATGAATGTTGGATTATTCCCATCATTCAATTATTATAAATAATAATTCTTGTACATGTATCCAGGTACACATGTTCATGAGTTTCTCTCAGGTATAACATAATTAGGAATGGACTTGTAGGTCATACATGTCTGTATCTTAAAATTTATCAGATGATGTCAGTTTTCTAAAGTGTTTGTACCAAATTGTACTTTCATCAGAACTATACAGTAGTTCCCATTGGTCTACATTCTTACCAACATTTCATATTTAATATTGTCAATCTCTTTAATTTCTTTCAGTTTGGTGGCTGAGTTATAATGTTTGATTTTAATTTAAAATTCATTTATATGAATTTTTAAAGTTGAACATCTTTTCATGTATTATTGGGGGCCATGTAGTTGTCTTCTGTGAAACACCTGTTCAGGTATCTTGGTGATATTCTTATTTGTATTACTTCTTTATATATTCTGCATACTAATCCTTACTGGTTTTACATTTAAAAATACCTTCTACCATTTGGTGACTTATTTTTCACTCTCACTTAGACGTCATCTCATTAAATAAACAAAAATTATTAGTTTTGTTATAGTTGACTTTTTTTAATTAGTCAGAATTGGTTTTCAGTATATTATGTGAAATTTGAACTAATTTAATTTTTCCATGTAAATACTCAGTTTTCACAGCACTAATTATTAATATTTTTAGAACTACTACTCTGCAGTGCCATATCTATAGTATCTATTATGCTTTATTGGTTTATTTTTCTATTCTGTGAGGAGGGGCTTTTTTTTTAAACTGTTGAATCATTAGTGACTGAAAATTTTCTTAATGTTTCATAGACATTCAGTAAATTTTTTTTGAATTAATAAACAAATGAAAGAAGATGATCTACTGATAAAATTAGGAATCATATAATTGCATATTTATCACAAGTCTGTTATCCCAGGGAAGATTGACTAGAAAATGTAACTATTATACCTACACCATTACAATTTGATGTCTACTGTTTATATACTGAAGAAATAATTGGCATTGATAAATTACATTCTTAAGGCAACAGCAAAGTGTATCATCCATGTTAATTAACCTCATATTATCAAAGAACAGTGCATCCACATTAGGAGAATTAGATGCAGACTGGGCATATGCTAGAGTCCATATACATGTTGACCAATCCTTAACCAAATTGTTTGGGAAAATTTTGATTCTGGATCTGAAAACAATAAGGCCCATGAAATAAATTCTTAATGTACTTATTGGACATTTAGAACCTGAAAGTTTACCAAATTTACTCTTTTCATTTCACAGTTGAGGAAAGCAGACAGGAGGACAAAATTATTTAAACATAGCTTTCTTTTTCTCCTCTTCCTCCTCCTTGCCCTCCTTTTCCTCCTCCTCCTCTTTGTCTTCCTCCTCCTCCTGTTTGTCTTCCTCCTCTTCTCCTTATCCTTCTTCTATCTTTTAATTACTGTATTACTACTTGTAATAATGTGATTTCTAACAGATTGCCCTTGAAGTCTGTAAACTGCTGCATATGTATTTTTAAATACATTTCAGAGGCTCTAGACCTTCATGGATATATACCTAGTCTATTACATAGTAATTCTAATGCAGTATTTTAAAATTAAAATCTTGTTATAAAATATCAGCCACAGCTTCCTGTATTCATATTGCAACTTTTAACGCTATTATACTTACCTCATGGCCAGTCTGCATCTCCTCTCCTTATAAAATTTTAGCGTGTCATTTGTTAACACTTTTTGCTTATAGTGTAATCTCTTCCCGGATGCAGTACTAATTGTATTTTTGGATTAACTTTGCATTCTAGTTTAATTGGCTCTACTTTAATTTGTTTGAAATCTCTTAACAATTTAAAGCTTCTTTTCAAAATTTTAAAAGGAGGAAATAAAGAAGTACTCTTGTCCAAAGTTGGCATTCAGTGACTTGGTATTGTATTTAAAAACTTGGCTCCTTATAGTGAGGTAGAAAAGTTGTTTTATACCTTCTTTAAAAAAAGGGAAACAACTATATATATATGTATATGCATGACTGGGATATTGTGCTGTATACCAGAGAAAGATACATTGTAATTGACTGTACTTCAATAAAAAAAAACTTGTTAAATATGAGAGAGCATAGTGGGAAATAACAGAAAAAACTTGTCTCTCCCTCTCTCAATCTCTCTCTTTCTCATTCTCCAATAACAAAAGCATCATATAGGAATTAAGTGTAGAAAGAGTTCATTGATCCTTTACTTCTCTTGTTTTTAATGTTTTGTAATGCTGTTTCAAAATCTATGGTGTTAGGCCCTAAACAATACCTTCTTGGTCTGCATGCATATGTTAATTAATATTGTGCAGTATTTTTTAAAGTTTCTAACAACAAAGCATCTTCCTCAAACCCCACCCCTTTGTCCTCTTCTCAGTGACATCATTTGAAATTGTGCTGTTCCCTTTTGTTGTCTCTCATTTCTATGTCTTCATTATTGGAGTCTAAAATATTGAATTTGGATGGTGTAATGGTCCACCTTCTAGTTGAGTTCAGAAATCCTACTTAGGAGTGATTTCAGCAAGATGGTAAAATAGGAGTTTTTAGACCTATCTCACTATAGAAACACCAATTTTGACAACCACTTATGAATGAGAGTACCTTTGTGAAGCCTGGGAGTCCAGCAGAGAGGTCCCAGCATCCTTTTGGGGCAAAATTCTGAGAACAAATGCATTGAAGAGAGTTACAATTATAGTTTCACTTTACTCACCTCATCCCTCCACCAAGGCAGCACAGATCAGTCCCAAGAGAGACTCCCTCAGCCTGTAGTTTCTCATAAAGGAAAGTGAGAGTGTAGTGAGTGCCTGACTTGCCCAGCCATATTGAAAAAGAGGTCAATTCATTAAAAGGAACTAACAAGTGTAAATATATATACACCCAACATTGGAACACCTAAATATATAAAACGAATATTACCAAAACTGAAGCGAGAAATTGCCAAGAATGTAAAATAGTAAGGAACTTCACTGCTCCACTTTCAACAATGGATAGATCATTCAGACAGAAAATGAATTAGAAAACAGCAGACTCAAACACTATAGAGCAAATGGACTTAACAGACATACAGAGAATAGTCTATCCAATTGCACCAGAATACACATTCTTTTTAAGTGCACATGGAATATTGTCCATGAAAGAACGTATGTTAGGCCACAAAGCAAGTCCTGACAAATTTAGAAAGATTAAAATCATATCTATTATATCTTCTGATCACAATGATATGAAATTAGAAATCAATAACAGAAGCAAAACTGAAAAATTCACAAAAATGTGGAAATTAAACAACATACTACTGAACAACCAGTGTGTCAAAAAAGAAATAAAAAGGCAAATCAGATTGTATCTTAAGACAAATGAAAATGAAAACACAGCATACCAAAACTAATGGGATGCAGCAGAAGCAGTTCTAAGAGTGAAGGGTATAGTAATAAATGCCTACATTAAGACAAGACAAAAATCTCAAATAAATGACCTAATTTTATACTTCAGGGAATTAGACAAAGAAGAATAAATTAAGCCCAAAGTCAGCAGAAGAAAAAGACTAGAGCAAAGTATATGAAACAGAAACTAGAAAGACAATAGGAAAAAAATCATTGAAACTAGGAGTTGGTTTTTTGAATGGTTAAAAAAATTGACAAACATTTATCTAAACTAAACATGCGAAAACAAGAGAAGACTCAAACAAAATTATAGGTGAAAGAGAAGATACTACAAATTCTATCACATAAACAAAAAGGATCATAAGAAGCTGCTATGAACAATTTTATCTAAACTTGAACAACTTAGAAGAAATGGATAAGTTCCTAGAAACATATGACCTACTGAGACTTAATTACGAAGAAACAGAAAACCTAAACAGATCAATAATGAGTAAGGAGATTGAATCAATAAACAAAAACCTCTCAACAAAGGTAAACCCAAGATCAGATAGCTTCACAGCTGAGTTTTACCAAATATTTAAAGAATGAATACCAATCCTTCTCTAATTCTTCCAGAAGATGAATCCAAGGGAACACTCCCAAATGCATTTTCCAAGGTCAGCATTAGCCTCATACCAAAGCTAGATAAGGACACTACCCCCTGTTGTAGTCCAGGACAGTTGCAGGATAGGTGAGAAGAAGTTGTGATATTCTGGATGTATTTTGAAGATGGAGGCAACATGACTTCCTGAAGGATTTTATGTGGACTAAGAGAAAAAAATATAAATCCAGATAGCTAAGAATTTGGGTCTTAATAACTGTAAGATTAGAGGCTGTTGTTAGTTGGAATGGGAAAGCTTGAAAAGAGCAGGTTTGAGAGATTAGCAAGGGTTGAGTTGTAGTCATGTTCATTTTGATAGTCCTGTGAGACATCAAGTGAACATCAAGCCCCTTTCGTTCACATCACTCTGAGTATCATTGCTACCATGGAGGAAGAGAAGAGTATCAGAATAACTCCAACCAGTGGTCCTGTATCTGGGGGAAAATATTCCAGGCAGAGGAAACAACTAGTATGAAGGTGGTGATATGAGAGCAGTGCTCAACCCTAGTTGGAATGGAAAAACCAGAGCACTGTGTTCTACAGGCTGACGACACATTTCTTCTCACCTAGGGGACAACAGACTACGCGATCTGAGCACAGTGAAGGAAAGTAAATGCAATAACAGAAAACTACCCACCCCAAAGCACATGCGTCTTGATACAGTAAATAAATAAAAGATATACTATTAAATAATTTTGTAGTTAATGAGGAAATTATTATGTAAATTACCACATGGGAGACTGAGAATGAAAGTATTAAATACTCTAAATTGTGGTATTCAGCTAAAATAGTACTTAATGGGAAATTTATAGCTTTGAATATACATATGAGAAAATAAGAGTGAAAATAAATGAGCTATACATTCAACCCAGGAGGCTAGGTAAAGAGCAACAGTAAAGTCAAAGAATAAGAAATGATATATATGATATATTCAAAATTATTTATAAATCAAAAGCTGGTTCTTAGAAAGGAATGGTAGAAAGGATAGATAGCTAACAAGAATAATCAACAACAATAAAATCAGAGAGACCAAATACAGATGGAAAAGTGGGCAATAAGTAAAGATAAAATAGCAATAGCAGTGTAAAATAATAATATAATCAACCTTATACAAATATATTAAAACATAAGTGAAGTTAATGTATTTCTGGAAAAATATTAAACATCAAAGTAAACATACAATAAAACAGCAAAATGGAAGCATTGAAATATTCATTCCATGTATTGAAATGAAAATAAAAATCTCCTGCCACTGCCAATGGCCCCAGAATCAGACAATTTTACAGTTGAATTCTACCAAACATTCAATAAACATGTAATATCAATTTCTATCCTGTACGAAGAGTTTCTGAAAATAGAAAAATAAAGTTAAATGATGAAAGTATTTGGAAAATATTTAACAGCTTTATTGAGGTGTTTTGGCATATTATTATTGTTGGCAATGATTGGGGGGTAATAGGAAGCACCGTGTATTGCTAGTGAGAATGCAAGCTGATGCTTGTTCTGGAAAGCGTACTTATAGTACCAATTTAATTTAAAAATGTATCTTAAGACCTGGCATCTTATTTCTGTGTTTTTATCTCAGAAAAACTGTCACCCAGGTTCAAAAGAAAACAGGTGTGATACCTCTTTTAATGAGTTACTTAACATGGTAGCTATTTCTTTGTTAAGTAGAATTCTACTGCCAGTATCACTTAGAGTGCTTTGTTAAAACACACGTATTAACAACCAACCTATGGGCAATATGATTCAGTAGGTTTGGGTTGAGACCCAGACGTGAGTATCTTGAAAAATCATGACACGTGGTTTTGACATTTTACCCTTCATTAAGATGTAGTGACGTGGTGTGATTAGCATATACCCACTTCTCCCAAGAGTTCAGTTACAGGATTTCCTGAGTTCACCATGGAATAAGTGGGAAGCTCGAAGGTTGAAGAACACAGGAGGTCAAGCAAAGCTCTCATTCTCCAGTTTTCTCTTAGTCTTTAGATTGTGTATTTATCAGAGCCAGAGAGGCCAGGAAATTCATCCCACATAAATGTTAGTATAATGCTTTTCGGAATAGAGTAAGCATTTATGGATGATTTGAGAGAGTTTATCCCAAATGTATTGAAGTCTACTCCACATCAAATTGGTTTTCTCCCATAATTTTTTGTAAACCAACAAATAAACAAACAGAAATCCACTTCATAATCCATTGGATATATTTACCTTGGAGATATGGAAAGCCCACAAGACTTTTACTTCTCCCACCACTGTCACAAATTCTGTCTCCGAAAACTGATCAAAAACTCCAATCCTTTCCTTTAAGTCAATGTCAGGACATTTCCTGTAGCTCAGAGATCTATGTAGTTGTTGGCTGAGACTGCAGAGAAAATGAGAAACCCTCTACAAGTCTGTGGTTAACACTACTGACTCCAATTCTCAAATAACCCAGGAAGAATTATATCATGTTGATCTTCAGAACTTGCTTGCTAGCTGGTGTGACTTGAGCCACATTCACCTTGCCTCTCACCACCCCCACCTCTCAAGCCAAATATATCAATCAGTAGGTAATTTATGTTTTCTTGTTAATGCTTCAAAAGTTGGTAAAATTTTAGCCACATCTGAAGAATTTGAAGTAGAAGTATAATGAGCTAATCAATCAGTTTAACAGATTGATTATGATCCTTTCGTTTTGGAAGGAAGGGAGTGAAGAAAAGACATAAAGAAGGAGCTGAGAGTGGAGAATAGATTGGTAAGGGAGAAAGAAGAGTATATATTCATTATTGACTCCAAGTATATCTAGAGTGGATTCTTCTAAGTCTCCCTTGGGCATAGACAAATATGTAACGAAGTAATAGTTGTGGGTTTGACTCCTGTAAATATAAGCCACTCTGACTCACAGGATTTGTGTAGTTTTGTTTAAAACCAGGAGATTTTATGTGAAGCTTGTTTGAGGAATTTTTATTGATGAATTGCATCTTAAAATTCTAACTTCATAACTACTAGTATTTCTTATATGGTATTCATTAAAGTGCTGTAAGAGTATCTGGTTAAACAGAGTATTTTCTTTTATGGCTATGCTGGATAACAGAAGAGCTTTTCTACTACCCAGATTTTTCCTATGAGCTTTGTGATGAAGCAAATTTGCAAAATAAAAGTGAAATAATACCAAAGAGAAACTGTAACTAAAAATGAAAACTCTTCTCTGTCAATAGTTCCTATGTTTAGAGGATTTCTACTCCATACACATTTAGTTTCAGCCTGAGGTGATGAGAGAAAATAACATTTGACACTGTAACAAAAAACCTGTCTGAAAGATTATTTTTGTTTGAAAGCTGGAAAATTGATAATAGGAACTGAACAATGGTGGAAAATTGGGTAGGCTATGGCAGTGATAACATTCTGGTGGCATCCTGTCCTCTGAGCAAGGAAACAGTATAACTCAATGCCCTCCACATTTCCCTGCTTACTATATTCAAGAAAAGTGGAAGGATAGGCGTAACCTCTAACAGCAGTAGACGAATGGTGTGGTTATAAGCACAAAGCTAGTTAGAAAACGTGTAGGTAGCAGAATGCAGTGGGAGCTTGAGGTCAAACAATCTTGTATTTGAATTCTGGGTTGAGTACTTTCTAGTACCGTGACTTATGTCAAATTAACGTTCCTGGTTTCCTTCTCTTTAAAACAGGAATATTAATACCAGCTTTGCAGAGTTGTCAGACTTAGTAATGAAATATGTAAAGGATCTTGTACTATGTATGTGGTCAGTAAATGGTAATGATTATTGTTACTTTTCCCACACCAACAAAAGTTTACATAGGAAGACCTCAAAAAGAAACCCGTATGGTAGTGAATATTCTGATAAAGAAACAGTATTGCTAATGAATTTTCCTACCCGATTTCAAGCTAAATTGCCTTATTATCTTTAAAAGTTCAGCTCTCACTGTTCTAGGAAGAAAATTGACTTTAAAGTCAAGTAACCATTAAACATGTCTAGCATAGGGCAGTGTTTGAGAACACCATGCATAAACTAATGTGGAATAATTTAAAAATGGAGATACTGTGACTACATTGTATTTTCCTTCTTTTTTGAGGCTTTTTTTTTTCTGTAGCTATGCCCAAAGTGAAAATCTGTAAATGTAAATGTAGGCCACATCACATAGGTTTCTTAACAAGCATCTCTTCATAAAGCAATCAATGATCTCTGACCAAAAATAAAATAAATTTATAAAATTTCTCTAGGGCAAAGAAATACTGTGTACAAGCTTAGTTTGAAACAAAATAAGCCTGATCAATTTATGAACATCAGTGTTCCATATTTACAACTATTCTCCACTACCCTGTATTAATATTATGCAAAATAAGGTTTTTTATGGAGTAAGACATGTTACCAATTTGGATGCTTAATTTATGTAACTAAAGCAATTAAAAACTTAGTTATTTCAGATACAAATATGATCACTAAATATAACTCCAAAATTCATACAAAACAAATCATATATACTTTGAAAATACTCAGGGCACTAGAGAATGAAAGAGAAATAGAATGGAATAGTAGATAGCAGAGGCTTCTTAAAAGATTGAAATAAAATGACCAATCTATCAATTTAATGTTAAAAGTTAGAATGGCAAAGTATTCTAGATGAAATCTGAAATCTTCGAGAAATTGATAAGAACAGATTCAAAAATTCTATTAAGGTTCAGCATTGTAGGTTTAATGTTATCTCTGTTATGTTCAGAGACAAATGATATGTTCCTGTCACTGGATGGAATAAGAGTTTTGGACGTTTTTATCTGATGATTAGAATGGAAACCCCTCAAGTCAGATTAGAAATTCTATACCTTCAGGTGTGGATGCATCTGTGAACACCAAGGGGGGACCCGGGCTGCCCAGTTCCTGCATCCTACCTGAGAAGAAAGATAAGCAGAGTAGGTGCTCTCCTTAGAATCGGTCACGAAAGGCCTATGAGCTCCCTGCCAACCAGGGGAGTAATTACCTGGAATAGTCTGTGCTGGTAGAATTCTAGATGAGCCACAAAGATCCCTGACCTCTGTATATGTGACCCACATAATTACTTTCTCTTGAGTATGGGTAGAACCTGTGAATATGATTTGATCTTACTCCCTTGATTAGAATACTGATCAGTTGATATTGAGGTAAACATAAGGAAGGTAATATTGGGTGGCCATGGTGTTTCAGAGGAGGCTTTAAAAGAAGATGAAGTGTACAAAGGGTGTGGTCTTGGCTGGTTTTGAAAATGTAGCCTCTATGAGCCCTAGAGCTGGAAAGAAATGGAATGTGTCAGCAGCCGCATTAGTTTGGAAAAGGAACCTGAGCCTTAGATAAGATCCAAACTCTGGCCAGTACCTTCATTTTAGTCTGGTGAGGTCCTGAGCAGAGGATCCAGCTAAGCTATTCAGTGCCTGGGCTCCTATCCATAGAAGCTGTAAGGTGATGAATTTGGGTTGTTTTAAACCACTAAGTTTGTGGTAACTTGCTGTGCAGCAATAGAAAACTAATACACAGTCTAGTTATGCTTTGTTGAAATAGAAAAGCTCAGTTAAAATAGAAAAATATGTAACTGAGAAAAAAAAAAAAACGGCATGTGCAGATATGACGAAGGAAGTGAAGACAAAAATGGAAAGTGAGTGATCAACGTGAAGTGGCCAGAAGTGTTAAGAGGAGGACAAATTGAGGAGCGGAGTGAAAGGTATAGGGGGAACAAAGACGAAAAGTCTGTATTTATTCTGGTCTATTCTTATGAAGTAACATGAATAGCTCTTGTTCTGGAATGTGGATTGATTGATTGATTCGTTCATTTATTTATTAAGAACATCTTTTTTTTAAATGGAAGTATTGGAGATTGAACCCAGGATCTCCTGCATGCTAAGCAGGCACTCTACGCCTGAGCTATACCCCAGCCCCAGAATGTGGACTTTAAAATACACTTTTTTGGCCTACTGGATAGATGGATATTGCTTCTCTTACTGAGTTTCAGACCAGTGAATAAAGTCAAAGGGTGAATGAAGGACATAAACAGACTGGGCAAGAGAGAGTAGTGAAAGTCAGTGAATATTTATAGAGAGGGAAAAAGTGATGCACAAGGTGATGAGATGGATGCTACAGACAATTTGAATAAGCTTAGAATGAGTCGTATTTGTAGCTGATTCTTGTAATGAAACTGATGATATATGCCTGAATGGATTTTTAATAGTTTATTTTCTAGTAGTTTGCCTATTCCCTAGTCCTTTCTTTAAGTATGAGACCTTTTGGTGTAAAACATACCTAACTGATGTCTACTGCCTACTTACTATGACTTTGAAGCATTGCTTGCCCCATATTTCCCATTACTGTGCTCTAATTACCCATTGTGATGTCCAGATACTTTATCTTGACCTATTATTCATTACTAAGTGCATGCCTGGAGCACAAAATTCTATTACCATATACTATGGATGCTATATTTTACCCAACAGAGTAAAATATCCCCAGTGACTCCTTCTCCTATACCTTCCATGACTTAGAGAGTACACATCCATTCATTTACTGTCTGATAGGAAAATAGGCCATGCCTGACTGAAAAATGGGGCAGAACATTTAAATCCTAGCCCTTTAAAGTAAATCTCATATCTCCATTTTGCAAAAACATATCTATTTAGATTTCCTGAAATTTTAGGAAATTGAAGACAATGGTCATGATCCCAATCACTTGCTGACTTCAGAATGTAGTCAAAGTATGAACCACAGTTAAAGAGCGTTAGAATCATCTGTGGATAACTTCTTATAAATAGATTCCCAGGTCTCAACCTCATAATCTTTGATCTTTAATTAAGGAAACTGCATTTAAAACAGGCTCCTCAGGTGATTATTGTGCAAGAAAAATTTTGAGAGCCACAGGATTAAACATTTTAGAGATGTAATATAAATCTTTCACATTTTGTTTTACAAATTGGAACAAATTGTGAAGGAATGTCAGCACTGGTAATGTATTAATTATTTTCCTTTACTCATCTCAATATTTCTTTTAATTTTCAAGTTCACAGTCTAAGGAAGTATTCCCTCAACAATATTATGTGTTTGCATGGAGTAACATGATTGCTGATATCAGATTGGCTTTTATGGGGTTGGTTCTTTTCCATGACCAGCATTTAGAGATAAACAGTGTAGGAAAGATGATTGTAAAGATGAGATAATAAGAAAGCTAAGTAAACAGGATTTGTAAGCACACTGAAGATTGATTCTTCTGGTCAGTCCAGAGACATGAGATACATGTTACAGAACTGTGGATTCAAAACAAATATCACTCACGGGTAGGACAGAGTTATTTATATGTTGCTATATTTGGTTATTACTGGTTCTGGAATTGGGTGGACCAAACTTGCAAGTAATTGGTTTTCATTACCAGCATCAGGGCTGTTCAGGGTATTTTAATATATTTTAGAGATAAACATATCTCACTGAATTCTAATTCATGATTCATGCCCAATAAGTAAATTATTACTATACAATGTTAGACACTTTTGCACTTTTGACTCTAAGGTCACCAATGGAGAGCAACTTTCATTTTTATTGCTTAAGTAAAAACAGGAGTGAGTTCGACTAAGGTTATTTTTGTACCTGTGAAAGAATGTTTCCCTACATAGCACTATTAAACACATAGCTGAAGGTCTCCAATTTGAGAATTTCATATGGTCTGAAAAAATACCTCTCTCAGAATAATGAAAATATTTGATAAATAGAAGTGTGATTTGGGTGAAAATCCCCACAATTTCTATATGTAAGATATAATTCCTATCCATAACTGAAATTCTAAAAAACAGTATAGAAATAAGGCAGTTGATGAATGTTATAAATAAAAGTACCTTTATGTGACAATCTGAGACATGCATTTGGGAAAATGTTGATATGTTATTATAAGCACAACTGATCACTTTAAATTTAGGATTACAAATTAGCATTTCATTCGGGATTAACCAAGTAGGTTGTATATCAGAGAAATAACAACCAGCTCCCCAAATTGAGACCATAAATTGTTGTACGTAAAATATACTGCATACTAATAAACCTAGAATCTAATTATGCAAAGTATGTTATAATTAGAAATGGGATCATGACCCTACTTTACCTTAGTCCATGTCATAAGACTACTATATAATTCCATACTATTGTAACTCTCTCTAGAAAAATTACAGAATGAAAAAAGATAAGTAATGTATTATGATTAGGAAAAGTTGAAAAGGATGTTTCAGTGAATATGAGTGACCAAATCATAATTACTCACAATTTAAAGACAAGATAAGTTGACACTGTATTGATCTCATTTGTTGGTAAAAGACTTTCAGCATTACAATACTGAATTTTATATATATCTTTGCCAAATACTATGCATATATACATCGAGTTTTCCTTAAGTGATGAATTAGTTATTGATAATGAATTCTGTACAATTATGCATAAATTTAATCTTTCTATAAACAAAACATTGGTAGCAAAAATGAAGAACTCAGTATTTAAAATAGAATGGATTGTCAAATGGCATTGGAATGTAAAAATTTAGCTTATTTATACTATTTGCAGTGACTTTGAAGATAAGTGTGCAAATTCAGTGCCTTCCCTAATTGATTTAGATCATTACTGGAAGCAGTAAAAATTACATTCAAAAGAAAATTCTGCATTGGGGAACAATATGAGAATCAGTAGTAAAGAATTGGGTACAAATAATTAGATTTGTAACAGGAAAAATTGGGTGTCTTAATGTACGGCAAGAATCAGATATGACTAAAATATTCACTTGATCTGACCCTATGAAGCACATGAAGGCAAAGTTTGTGGCTAGAATTTGAAATCAAGAGCTCCCTGTTGATAGTGGACTAAAGCAACCTGGCTAAAGAAAATAATGATGGTGAAGATGAATATGAAGGTGAATTTAAAGCTGATAGTGATGATGTGGCATTCATTGTCCATGTGGTGCAGTGGACATGGAAGATCTGAGTTTGATTTCCATTTTCACCATTTATTAGCATTGTGACCTTGAACAAGTTACAACTCCTTAGAAATTTCACATTTGCAAAATGTAACTAATAAGGCTTATGTCACCAGATTGTTCAAAGAGATAATGTGTGTAAAAGCACTTCACAAACTATAATTTTCTGTGTCATCCTATATTTATACTCCTGACCCTTAAGAAGAAAATTGTTTCAGTTGCCCCTAAATCAAGTAGTACCTATCCTAAATATTAAGGCCTCTACAGCAACCTGGGGTAGTTAATTCCTGCTATGAATGATAATGCTCCAAATTTTGTCAGGTTCTAATAATCTGGTATTTCAAAAGGAGTTTCAAAACCTTATGTCTACTGTATTTCATGAAATGAACTATTTATAAAAAATTTCAATTATAAACTGTGAAGTCAAGTTTATTATTAGTTCTTACTGTGTTTCTGCAATTCAGTCCTTAGTCTCATGCTGATTGCTTTCTTCATTTATTTTCAGTTTTTCCATCTTTCCACAATAGAAACTGTAAATCTCCCTTGTTCAAAAATTAATTGCATGAGAATCATAAAATTCTAGCATTCTAATATGCATGGATATTCTAATTCCTTGGATCTCTTGGGCAACAGTATTGTTTTTCTGTCAGGCATTTAAAATGATACACATGCAGAAGTTTGTTAATGGTTCATTGAAATGGATTTTAGTATGTAGACTATAGCATTACTTCTTTACTTATTTGGTAAGAGTGTAATGAACATAATCTAACATGAAAAAAACAGAACCTACCAGTAATTAGTAAGGATAAAGTAACCCATATCGCAAATATAATTAAGTTAAAGACAGAAGCAAAATTATTAAACTCTAATTTCAAATTAAGTACATAAAAAGATAGTTATATTAATGCTTACAATATCAAGTTTAAATTTGAAAACATAAAGGTAAAAATAAAATGGAAAGTAATTTTTTTTTGTATCAAAGCACACATCTACTATCTCACTTAAAGATAAATGGGTCTATTTTTTACCATCTGAACTATTTTTAATTTTAATTTTTATCATTTATTTTTATTTTTAGTTGTAGATCTATTTTGGGGGTGACTTAAGAAAGGAGAAAAAGATATGACATAAAGCAGGCAAAATAATGTTAGAGTTTTTTGTGCCCAATGGCATAAAACAGCAAAATAATGTTAGTTTTTAATTTCTCTCTTGTTCTTCTGTCTTTAATATCCTAGACTGTCTAATTTACTTTTCAGCCAACATTTTTTCAATATGTAGCTCAAGCAAGACACAAGTTAAATGTTCATATAATCAATTATATTCCATCAAATTGGATATGAGCTATGAGGTCTTCAGAAACATTTGATAAAAGCAAAATGTTATTACTCCAAATTATTTTTTATTGTTTTAGTTTTATTGAGATATAATTGACTAATAGATTGTATAAGTTTAAGATGTACAACATAATAATGACTTGGCATACATATATTGTGAAATGATTACAAGTTTAGTTAGCATCCTTACCTCATATAGTTACAAAAAATAATTTTTTCCTTGTGATGAGAACTTTTAGGATTTACTCTTTCAAATATACTCTACAGCAGTGTTAACTGTAGTCATCATGTTGTACATTACATACCAGTAGTTATTTATCTTATAACTGTAAATTCGTACCTTTTGACTACCTTCATTCAGTTCTCCCATTCCCTACCATCCACCTCTGGTAACCATAAATTTGATCTATTTATATGAGTAAATTACCTTTATTTGCAAATGACATGATTTTATACAGAAAATCCTAAAGACTCCACAAAAAAACTACTAGATCTAATGAATGAATTCTGTAAAGTCGCAGGATACAAAATCACCATACAAAAATCAGTAGTGTCTCTATATACTAACAAAAAATGATCTGAAAAACAACAAGGAAAATTATCCCATTTACAATAGCATCAAAAACAATAAAATGTGTGTGTATAAATTTAGCCAAGGAAGTGAAGGATTTCTACACTGAAAACTGTAAAACATTGATGAAATAAATTGAAGACACAGATAAATGGAAATTTACCCGGGGTTCATGGATTAGAAGAATTAATATTGTTAGAATGTTCATATTACCCAAAGCCATCTGTAGATTCAGTACAATTCCAATTATAATTCCACTAGTATTTTTTTTACAGAAGTAGAAAAGCAATCTTAAAATTTGTATGGAACCACAAAAGACTCTGAGTAGCCAAAGCAATCTTGAGAAAGAAGAACAAAGTTGAAGGCATGACACTTTCTGATTTCAAACTATATTACAAAGCTGTAATAATCAAAACCGTATGGAACTAGCCATAAAAACAGGTACATAGACCAATGGACAAACTCAAGAGCCCAGAAGTAATCTCCTATGTATACAGTTAACTAATATTTGATAAGGGAACCAAGAATACTCAGTTTAGAAAAGACAGTCTCTTCAATAAATGGTGCTAAGAAAATTGGTTATTCATATGTAAAAGAATGAAACTAAACCCCTATGTTACACCACTCAAAAACTTTAGCCACAAATTTAATAATAATGATAATGATAGCAGTTCACATTTATTGAGTGCTTATTTTCTGTCAGGCACAGTGTAATATCCTCCTTATACTGATTAATTTCATGAAACATTACACTTATTCATTCAGTCCTCGAAACTACTCTATGAGGTTGATATTACTATTTTCTCTATTTTACAGGAGATAAAATTTTGATGTTTAGACACTTTAACTAACTTATACAAGGTAAAAAGGCTAGAGTAAGTGCTGTAGGTGAGATTTACAACTTAATTCTTTTTAGTTACAAGGCTAGAGCACTTAAATACCAAACCATAGTATATTATTAAATGGGATAGGGCACAGTTTTATTTACTTTCTTTCAAGGATAATGAAATAATTGACTGGTTATTGCCTAAAAAATGCATGAAGTTAGGTAGGTGTATTTTAAGTATAAATAACTATTAGAAAGTTCTTCAGGGTAAATATATTCAAATTATACATGGTCTGAAATCATGTATACTGGCCAGTCACCACTGTACATTTTCACATTTGCTATTTTAAAAGAGTTCATGTTGCTACCCAGATGGGAACAGTCTCCTCATTTTCATTCATAATAGTGAGACAGTTGACACTTGTACAAAGTTCACTGAGGTCAATGGAGACTTAGGGGAAATTGTTTATTACTTAGTATAAGTACTATTATATTGTTCTGAAGATTAGGAATCTGCTACTTCCCAAATTCAATAATTGAGTTAAACCTACAAGATACTGCTATCTTTCTTGGGGGCTAACTTGCAAATGCTATATGAATAATTGTGATATAACAACTAAATGAATTGATGTTCAGAACACTTATATAGCCAAATATTAATTATGAACCTCTAAAAAATGCCAAGTAGTCATGACAGGTTGTGTGTGCTTGTGTATTTGTATTGAATAAACATTCCTACGAAGATTTGAGAAAGTATGATATTGGGGTACTATTAATGCATACATTTCATGTGGATAGTTGGCAGTTCGAGGAAAAATGTGTTACTTTTCTCCAACAGAAAATAGGAGGCTATTGAATTATGGTTCTAGGAATTAAGGAATATTTCTTGGCAGCAGTTCTTCAACCCATTATGATTTTAAGATTAGTAATTCCTCTCCCTAGTTCCAAAATGAGTTATTTTTTTCCTTCTTTCTTTGCTATCAAAAAAAAAGGAAGAATATTTACATACACTGCAATCAGCTGAGCTTATATTCTTAGAATGTGTGAAAATCTAGCTTACTACAATTCTAGAATTTATCAGTTGAAATTTTAATTTGCAATATAATGTCTATTTCCCTATGAATTATGACCAGGAAATAAGCTCAAATTGTATATTCAGCTGATATTTCAGCTGATTTCCTGTTTTGTTTTTCTTTCTCTGAATTCTTTTCAGTTGATCTTTCCTAAGAATTCTTTCTAAAACTGGTGTAACTAGGGAACCATAAATGGGACAGCTGAACAGAGGAGAGATGGCAGGTGTTGTTTAGTGATGTTTGCCCCAGATGAAATAATTACAATTCACAACTCTGCTTTTGAATGCTAAAGAAAAGAAACTGAGAATTAGTCAGCTGTCTTATTGAAATGGAAACATTAGAAATTAACAAGGACGTAGTGTATTGGTCAGCTCTCTAGAAGAACTAGAATTACTGGTTCTCAAAATTTATTATACATTGGAATTATCTGGGGTACTTGTTGAAAATGAAAATTCCTGTACTCTGAGCAGAAGATTCTTATTGAAGAGATATGGGGTGGGACCCGGAAGTATGTCTTTTAAATAGGTGATGCTGATGAAAGTGGTCCCCAGACCTCAATTTGCCCTGGACAGACCTTCCTATAATCCTGGGCCACCAAGGAATGCCTACTGCTCCTTGGTATTTTCTATCCTAGGGCTTGTGAGATTTCTAGCAAAAGTGCCCAGGAAAGTGCACCCCCATGCTCCTCAAATGAAAGGGGAAGGAGAGTGACAGGGAGAGTGTCAGTTGTTACAGTCAGACTGGGATAGCCCAAGCAGCTCTGGCAAGGTGTGGTGGTGCTGAAGATAGGATAGGGTTTTCATGGGGAATGACAGAGGGAGAGGACATTCTAGAATGAAGCAACAGTTTGAACAAAGACACAATTATTATGTTCAGAGTCTAGGATTTGGAGTCAGGCCCATTTGGGTTCATACCCCAGCTCTGCCATTTAATAATAGCTGTACCTATGGCCCTGAATGTTTTCCATAACTCTGTCAACCTCCTGTTTTCATATTTTACATCATTAAGCTTCTATTACCCTAAGGTGTAATATTCTCATAACTGCACATGCTAACTTAGGGTTTTCTCTGTCTTCTGTCAAAGGGCTTTACCACTATTTCTTTCTCTGGTATTGTGCATGATTTTGCCTAGAAGTCTAGTCATTTTGTTTGACTTTTATCCCAAGATTCTCTTGTGAAGTTGTCACCAATCTCCTCTCCAAGCATAGATGCTTTGTGATTGATTACTTAGTTATTTGTGGCATTTTCAGCTCAGGTTTCCAAATTTAAGTACAGATTTAAGTGCAAATCTTAGATACTTCCTACCACTTATCCTGGATGACCTACCCCAGTGCACCCCTCCCCCCAAATCCCCTGTATCACAGTTCTGATGTCTCTGTCATCCTGTGCCGTAATATCAGGGAAGATCACATCTCTTGAGAGGAAGTAGGTCAAGAATGGCTTCACAGAACAGGTTCCTTTGAGCTGACCCTTAAGAGATGGGTAGTATTTCTGCAGAAAGAGAAAGCATTCTAGAAGAGGCAATACTATGAGCAAAGGCAGAATCTTCAGAGATTCTGAATCAATAGGTCTGAGGTAGAGTCTAGATTTCTTAGAAATTTATATTTTTAAATGATTGCTCCAGGTGATTGTAGTTTAAAGACAACCCTTTGAGCATTAGTACTTGTATTCATTGATACTGTAGTAAAATTTAAAGGAAAAGGTCCTGCTGTCCAGATTCCCATACACATGCTGTAACACTTAGTTGTGATGCAACTACTGACTTTGTTGTGATGAATGACTCTTTCCATATGATGGAAGAGGGTATGCGAAGGGAATTGGAGGTGGTCATAGAACCCTCTCCATTGTTTACCAAATAGAAAGGTATAAGCATATAGCAATTTAATCCAAATAGAATCCAAAGTTGAAGGTCCATGACTAGCATTTCAAAGATTATTTATTTGGAACTTTACAACTTTCTATATAACAAAAGATTCTTCTGCCAGTTTAATACGTGTTGACATATTGCAAAAATAAATGAAAGAAAAAAAAGACCAAAATGCCTCTGCCTCAAGAGACCTTGTTTTATACAGTAGAGAAGAAAGAGATCCTGGTATTTCTCAACAGTTCTTGAGTTAAAGAAATATGTGCCTTTTACCCTGGAGAGCCAGGCTCAGAAAACACTTTCCTATAGTTTTAAATCTAATTAAGGTAGAAAGGCTTTTGGAAGAGTAAGGTGAATATGAAAAAGAGAAGCAAAGTTCATAGATTTGGTTATTGTCTAGGTTTTAGAAAGAAGCAAGGTGAAATGCACACACTAGCAGAGAGGCAGGCCTGGCCTTGGGCTTTGAAAAACAACGGCTATTATGAAAGATGCTGCAGAGTCCAAGCGGTGTGAATTGATGTCAAGATGAATTATCTCCGCCTTTTCTGGTTCATCATGGGGCTTCCTGTGTGATCCTGTATAAATCAGAAAGAGTAAAGTGAAATACACACAGAATTACATACCTAAAAAAAAAATTCACACAAAGGCAGCCTTGTTACTGCACAATGGACACACGTGTTTCTCTACAAAGACAGTTTGTGTTTGTTTTCTACTTGGTTAGCACTTGTTGGCATACTGCTCTGTAATTTTCTTCAGTTTTTTTTTTTTGTCTTGGACTGCATATTCTTTCCTCAACTGTATTGAAAACTCCTCAAAGCCAAGGGTCATGCCTGTGATTTCTTTGGTAGCCCCTCACGTATTCAACACAGCATTCTGTGCACACACTGGGAGCTGGAGATGTGCTTGAAGACTGCCTTGGTATAATAGTGAAAGGCAGCTATAAACTCTTCTGCATTTTGTTCAGCTGCCAAAATGTGGGACCTAAGGCTAAATAGCATGTTTTGTATTAATAAACTTGCAGCCTTGTCAGCAAGTACTTCAAATGAAAACTGCCTCTCCCCATCACAGGATTGTCAGGGAGATTAGTTTATGTTTTCTGATTGGCTCCCGACAGTAACTGAAGTATTGTAATTTCTGTCTGTACTAATGTTACTGTATTTATGGGGGCTTTTCACCTTACTATGTAGGTTCATAAAGCTACCTCATTTTAAGAAAATGCTTCTTCTGACAAAATGATAGAAAGTTATTTAGAGACTCTCTTATAACCACTTCATCCAAAAATGGGCTCAGTTTTTTCAGGGCTGAAAGCCGGATCTAGAACTGTACACAGGTGTTGTATAAAAGATCCTAATTATCTAAGTTCAGAAGATTTCCATCATTGGTTGTGATTGTATATAATCGCTATTGTTCCATATAACATATGAGATTGAAAATTTGATGAGACATGTTTTAAAAGAAAAAAACTTTTCCTTCAAAGAGGAAAATTTTGACATTGATGATACAGTACAAATAAAGGTACATGGAGAGACTCTTTGGAGAGGGGTAATAAAAAAGCCTATTATCTAAAATCATAAATACAGTTTCCCTTCTGGAGATTTTAATTAAATATATATTTTTAAAGACAAATTCAAACTCAAACTTTGGTAGTAAGAATAAGAAAGAAGGCCTGTCAAGTGTACTAACCTGAGTCTGTACTGAGCAAAAATTATTTGGGTGGAATTCTGATCATGGAAATATTGCTAAGATAATTGAAATATGATATTATATAGGGGAATACATAATATTCTTGTCCAGAGAAAGCTTTCCAAGATGCTCTCATTAGTACAAACTGAGTTCAGAGTTGGTTAATCAGGTGTAGGAACGAATTAGGATCCAAACGGTCCCTGTCTTGTCTCTTTATGTCAAATGACATATCAGGGGAAATACATCAAAGCATGAATATAAAACTTTAACATCTTAAGCATGGCATTGATTATTTTTCCAGGTTAAAGTAAATTGCAAATCCATGAGGAATGTCTAGGACTACTGAACCCTAACTATCTGATCCTGAGCCTGAAGATACATATAAAATGGGTTGACATTGTATTCCCCAGGTAATTAAGCCTACTTGTGAAGGACATTCCAATATATTCTTTGGTTTTCTTCATAAGTATAACCAAATAGCCAGGCCATGGGTGAGGAAATACAGTCACTGTACCTATGCTATAAATGTCCTATGCTTCTCAATGGGAATTTTTTTTTTTTACCAAATATGATAATAAAAGTAACAATAACCACACAGCAGCAGAAGCAACATGACAACAATAATGACTAATATTTGTAAGCATTTACTATGTACTCAAGTTACTATGCCAAGCAATTCATATTTAAGATAGGGCCAGTTCAAACAGGCTCCGGCTCAGTGGATCATGAAACACCATAATTTTCTGAATTTTGTTGAGTGGAAAAGTATTTGGTAACTCCTTTCAGTGGCTTGACATCATGGATATTATCCAAAGTACTTTTATGGTGATTATCCCTTTTCTAGTTATGGATGTATAGATTGGTGTATTATGTCTCAAATTTATTAAAATCTCTACAGCATATTTACTATTATTATATCATTATCCTGTATGTAGTTGAATTTCACAAAGTGTTCATAAGCTTCCCTTCAGCAGAGAATTTAAGGAAATGAGCAGTCAAGAACAAAGCTCTGCTAATTAACTCCGAGCCTGTCTGTCTAATGGGGCCATCAGCAAGGAAAAATGAGAAGCAATCAATGAAAGGACTTCTGTCTCAACAACACACAAAAAGAGGCTGAAAAATTTTAGCAAACTCAACCTAACAACCAGCACTCAAAAACCTCTATGCATTCTGACTATACTTCGATAAAAAACAAGAAAAAAAAAAGCCCCAAAGAATAGCAGTAGTAGCAATACAACTATATGTCAATTTTTAGATTTATTTAATAATACAAGCGTGCCAAGGGGGGTAAAAACCCTCTCTGCATTTCAATGAAATACGAATTTAGAATACTACATAAATCATGAATGTTTGCAGGACCATTAACTCTACGTCTCTCTCTCTCTCTCCATATATATGTGTATACACATATATATGACATTATTATATAAATATATATTTATAAAGTTGTATATACACACATCTTTATATATTTACATTTAAACTAACAACATTGACCAAAGGAAAGAGACAGTTTGAAAGATTCAGTTAGCAAAGAGCCTAAGAAAATGAACACAAACTCCCCTGCTCTAATTCAGTGCTGTTAAGAAGCATTGTGTAAAGATAAATTGGACCTTTATCATTGGACATTACCGTTGGACAGCATGATACATTTTAGAATAATAGGCAAACATGAACCTATCCTCAGGTGATAGTAATCCAGTGTTAATAACTTCACATTTATATCTACATAAGTTTCTTTATAGTTTAAAAAATGTGCTCAAGAAGACTATAGCACAAATCCAGTACATGAAGATAATGGGGGAAATTAACCCCACTATTTTAAAACAAATATAAAACATAAATTCTACAACTGAAAAAAAATGGAAGATAAGATTCTAGACAAAACAAGTAAAATGAATGAATAAATTATACAAGGAAACAAAACTGAATGAATTAATTTGGTAATGTTGAACTGAATAGTTCTGAAATTTTTCATTAATAGTTTGATTAATACAAATGAATGACACAAGACTGTGTCCATTGAATACATCTTATTCTAGGAAATAACAAGTAAACAGAGGCTATAAATGATGTTTGAGTAAAGGAACCAAAGAATGCCTTTTCCGGTTCTGAGGAATACTCTGCTTCTCTGCACTTAAGATCATGAGTGAATTAAGAGCTACGCTTAATAAAAAATAAGGCAATCTTATGCCAAGGATCAGCTCTTAGAAGAGCAGAGGTAGTGTGATATACATGCTTCGAAGGTTGGTTATTTTTGTTCATACAGATCACTGCATCTTTATTTAGGTAATAAATGGTAACATGTAAGGGAAAGTACAATCTCTTCAATATGGAGGCAAAAGCTAATATTCCGTGGATTTAGTTTCCTGCTCCTTTATTTATCCATGTTCATGATTACTTTTCCTCTTAATCCCTTTCTAAACTTTCACACTCCACTTTATAAACCTCCACTCAGTACTTTAGCTGTCAAGGTTACTGCCAAATTGTGGTGATTTCATTGAATTTTGCTCACCATTCATTTATTCAGCAGATACTTATTTCGCCAAATCTGTGTGCAAAATATAGTGCTAGGTACTGGAAATATAATGTTGAACAAAACTAGCCAACATTCTTTACCCACATAAAGCTGACATTCTATTTGGGAATAAAGGTATTAACTAAAAATGTTTAAAATACATAATGAGATACATATTATCAAATGTAGGCATTCATTAGCATTCCTTCTTCGGGTATATGTAAATATTTTTAAAAACGCATCAAATGGATTGTGAGTAGAGTATCAAGAAAAAAAGCAACCAGAGTGCACTAAGGACCACACTCCCCACACTCATAAGGAATTGTATACCACTCAGTAAATTGTATGTTGGTGGCATTCTGACTGTGCAGAGCTGCACATACTATGTGGAAGAAAGATCAATGGGCCAAGGTGTTTAAATAGAATGAAATGACGACAAAGAAAATTCTGTTGGTTTAGAAAACAAAGATAATCCTAGGAATTTATAGGTACTGAAGATTACGGTAGGATAGCAGAGTTTGAGTTGTTCTGGACAGACTATATGGATTCATTTCTTTCCTTAAATTTTGAGGGGAAGAACGATTAAGACTCTTTATTGGATAGTGTCAGTATTAATCACCACTGATCTATAAACTCAGATTATGAAATATACTATAGAGTAAAAGTGCAGCATAGTATGAAAGTGTACAACAGTGGGAACAAAGCTAATCTGAGAGTCCAGGGAAGGCTTCTCTGAAGAAGGGATTTTAAACTGAAATCTGAAGGATGACTAGGACTCATGCTTGGGAATGTTAGCATGTGTGAGGAAATGGGTTCTAAGCAGAAAGGATGGCATGCATAAGGCCTGGTGTTGAGCTAGATCATGGTGTAAGATCAAAGATTCATCAAAGATTTGCTTGAGACAAAGATATGTCATGTAATGTCACATGGGCCCCAGATTAAAAATTAAAGTTGTAATGCTATGATTAATTGCAAACTACAGTCTTTTCAAGAATAATAAGTAGACATGTGACATAATTTGAATATGTCTGCAGAATATTTCCAAGTACTTGTAAAGTACTTGTAAAGACTGTGGTGTTGACAGAATTCTAGTGGTCCATGAAATTTGCCGTGGACATTTTGCCTTTATCATTGTGCAAGGCAATATGCAATATAATGATGTGTGTCAGACAAGTTGCATCATACTTAAGTGAGGTGAGAGATCATTTCAGATTAACATAGTAATGGAAATCCTCATAGAACAGGTGGAGTTTGAAATAGGGTTTCAAAGAAGCAGTAATTCTGATAAGCATTATAGGGACAGTGGTGGCCATAATGAGGGAGGATATTTTCTTTGAGGAGAACAAGATGAGGAAAAAGATAGATATGAGAACATGAGGGGCATGTTCCAAGCCCGGTGATATGAACACTTTGGCATCATTGAGATGAGTTATAAGCCTACAAAGGAGGTCACAAGTTCCTTACAGTGAGAGTGAGGATGGTGGAACATGGGGATTCAGAAAACATACTCAGTGAAGAATCTATAGGATTTATGGCTAATTCCATATGAAGGATCAGGGAGAAAGAAAAGGAAGGGTTTACTCTATACTTGAATAATTAGGAGCATAAGTACCAAATAAGAGTGTTGGTTTTCTTATACTTAGTCTTCTTGTAGGCCTCACTTTCATACACTGAACAATGATACCCTAAAATGTCTTTCTTTTCCCTAATTTGCAATTTTGTGTAACAGTTGACAAATAATAATTATGAGTTACTGCATGCTGGTACTACCTGCCAGACAGTAATTTAGTTTAAGTGGCATCTTCACCTATGTTTCTATAGCCACACCTGTTGGTACAAGTGTTGACTATTTAGATACACTTTAATTTCACTTTATGACAAATGAGAGAGGAGCTAAATGGAAGAGAAAGTACTGACACTCAGAAGCAAGTTCTCTTAAATTAATTCAAGGAAAATGAAGATGAAAATCTAGTGGAATGAAATCTGTCTAGCCTTTTTGGATTTAAACTTGTACTTAATTGTGAAAGGAAAACTTTTTTATAAAGTCAACATGCAAAAAATATATCAATTAAGTGTGTATACAAATGAAGGTTGTATTTCAGGATTATATTTTTTCTATTTAAGAACAGAAGCCCTTATGTAGCACAAAATTCTATTTTTGGCTTGTGACATATTTGGCTTGGTATGTTTTCTCAAGTATGCATTCCAGTAAAGGACCTTCTGTAGGAAAGTCACAAAGGTACAGGCACACCTCACAGATACTGCAGGTTCGGTTTGAGACCACTGCAATAAAGCAAATATCACAAGAAAGCGAGTCACAAAAATTATTTGGTTTCCCGGTGCATATAAAAGATATTTTGACACTGTACTAAAATCTATTAAGTGTGCAATAACATTATGTCTAAAAAATGTATATACCTTATATAAAAAATACTTCATTGCTAAATAATGTTAACCGTCATCTGAGACTTAAGGGAGTCATAATATTTTTTTCTGATGGAGGGTTTGAAATATTGTAAGAATTACCAAAATGCGACACAGAGACAAGAAGTGGTCAAATGCTATTGGAAAAATGATGCTGATAAACATGCTCCACACAGGGTTACTACAAATCTTCAATTTGAAAAACTGCAATATCTGCAAAGCACAATAAAGTGAAGTGCAATGAAATGAACTATGCCTTTAAGCCATTTTTTGGGATATGAAGGAATTTTGTTTTATAAATGTTGAGTTTGAGGTGATGGTGGACGTCAATATGGAAATATCCAGTAAGCAGTTATAAAAGTAGGACTGAAGCTCAGATTGCAATTAAATGTTTGTTATATGGCTAGGGGTATATGGATCATGAGAGTGGAATTCAAATAACTAATGGAATAACAGATCTAAGAATATTATATAAACTTTGCTCTTCCAATAGTTAAAAATAAAAGAGGGAAGGTTTTGGATCTCTGAATAGCGGAGAACTGGAATCAAGTTCTTTGCAAGAAGCTAGAAACCACATTTCTGTAAAACAGGCATTAAAATATCTCTATCTGCTGCCCTAGGAACTTAGTAAGAAAGTTGGCCATCTTCAAAGTGTTGTTAAAAAGAGTCACCTGCAAGAAATCAGAACCCCAAACCAGTGCCATATACAGGAAAATGTAGAATTCATACTGTACAAAGAGATGAAAACTGTAAATTGATAAATTAATATAAAAGTAGCATCATAAACATTGAAACTTGTAGGGGCTTAACAGAAGTAAATATGTACTACTTAAAGCAAATCTGTACAATCCAGGGTATACAACAATCCCATAAAAAAACTATTACTCTGAAAATGAGGTTGCAGTTAAAATTGCATAATTATACATGGAAGGAAACCACTAAGAGAGTAAGCCAATCAAGTAAACATAAGGATTAACACATTGTGAACTATAGGTGATAGAAAAAAGTCTTTAAAGTCAGTATTTGTAAAATAATTGAGTTAAAGGAAATAATACAGATACCAAAACAGAAGGATCAGAACACCATAGCAAAAATGGTAAATAATCAGAGATTCTTGAAATAAAAATATAAGCATTTGAATAAAGAATTTGAGGAAAAGAGAAAAAGTATATTAGACATAGTTGAAAAAAGACTTAGTGAAATAGAATATAGATCTGAGGAACTTGGCGAGACAGCAGCACAGAGCATTAAAGAAATAGAAGAAATCCATTTAACATGGAAGACAACATAGAAGGTCAAATCAAGTAATATCTAATCAGAGTTCCAAAAGAAAAGAATAAAGAAGATGAAAAATTGACAACTTCCCAGAAATAGTTGGTTGAGAATTTCCCAGAGTTGAGGAAAGACAAAACTGTTTAGCAAAGGAATACACTAGGTACTGAAACAAAATCCAAAATAACAAACCTACATCTAGACTTTTCAAGGGGTGAAAATGAGAAGTATCAAAGTCAAACCTTAATGCCTACCAGAAAGAAGAAACTAATTATCTGCAACGGAACTATAATGAGACTTGCATAACACTTCTCATTAGCAACAGTAAATGTCAGAAGTAAGTGGAATAATGTTTTCAAAGTTCCGAGAGAACGTAACTGTCAGCTTAAAATTATAAATTCATTTAAAGTGCCATTCAACAATGACAATGAAATGAAGAAATTTTCAGACCTACAAAATTGCAAAGCTTACTAGTACAGAATATACATCAATGTGAAACAAAAGAAGGGCTGGGATGCAAGAGCAGTGCTGAAGAAAGAAATTGATAAATCATGTTGGTGAATTTGAACAAGTAATTGGTAACTCTAAATAAGAAGTAATAATCAGTAATAATCATAGCTGGAGAATTTAAATGCTAGACAACAGTAGTTTGACGGAAGTAGGAGATATTTGAGTGAAATTATTCTAAGATTTTTGTGGGAAAGAAGATACAGACACTGATTAATTACAGTAGTTTTAGGTTAAGCACGCATGTTAAAATGTAAAGAAAACCATTAAAATAATAGAAATAGAAATTTCAAACAAGTAGAGGAAAGGAAAATACATGAAATATATGATAAAAACTTGATCAGTTCAATAGATGGCAGGAAATACAATAGAAATGAATCCAATTATATAATAATTATAACTGATAAAATTATTAAATCTATTAAAAGACTGGTAGAAGTACAATCTAGATATATGTCAATGAAGATAGACTGTCAAAATATGAAAAAGGCACGCCATGAGAGTGCTGTTAGTATTAACCAATGGCAAACCAGTGCATAGGATGGAATACCATACAGTTCATAAAATGAATCATCTTTCTATTTATGTGTCATCTATCTATCCATCTTAACCTGTTTAGATAGCAAAAACATGATGATGATTTTTAAAAATACAGAATTATATTGCAGTATTATGTCATTTATGTAAGTTTAAAGCTTCAAAATACTTTATTTATGAAAATGCATATACATATGTGGTAATTTATAAAATCATGGATTGGGGAAGATTACAGTGGGAACAACAACTGGGACAGTAATGGTTTATTTATTCTTAGAAATATCAAAAGAAAATATTGCAAATTAGGATAATATTGTATTAACATTTATTCAGTATTTACTATTTCTTGGGCACTGTTCTAAACATTTTATATATATTCAGTTATGTAATCTTACCCAGTGAGGTTGATGTTTTTAATTCTGTGTATTGGATGCTTGGGTATTTGTTATATTACACTCTATAATTTGTAGGTTTTAAATATTTAATGATAACAATAATATAATGTTCTGGATGGTTAGGAGGTTAGTGGTAATTTTTGAGACTAATTTCAATGAACAGGAGTGAAGCAAAGAAAATGGTGGTAAATTATAACAGGAGATTTAACTCACTTAAAAAGTTCTAGACTGCATCCCCCTCCCACACACACATGCAATATAGATTTATAAGCACATTTTCTAAGCATAAAGGGTGTGTTTGTTATTTTATTTTTATCTTCCCATGACACTCAATAATGGGCTCTAAATCAAACTGGTCTCAATAGATGTTGATTAAATACAAAGAAGAGGCAGATGATATATTTTAAGCTCAATGCAAGCAAATTAGTAGCTATTTTTAGAAATTTGAAAAGTCAATTCATTTAATTTTTTCTCATTTTTAAATATGATGTAATAATCAGTGCATGCTTTCTTTCATTGTTGAAGACAATGCTACAGATTCACTTACAGTGAAATATTAACTTTGAAGTACTTCTCAAGAAGCAGTATGATGCTTATATTTATGCCTGATAAAAATATGGTGATCATGCACATGCATTTAAACCATACCTGGATGGTTTGAGGTGCCATGTGCTAGAGATACAAGTACAGCATAAGAGGATAAAAATTGTCCTCAAAACATTTTTATTAAATACTTCCTTTATACAAGACACCTTACCATGTGCTTATTAATATGCACTTTACCAAATTGAGCTCATCAATTAGAATTTGGCCTGTTACTATTTGAAATACTTCGCCTTGGCAAGTTCAGCATATTGGTAGGCTTGCTAATTCTGCATTGCAAATACCATTTTTGAAAGGCTCGATCGATAACCCTTAGCACATTGGGAAGCAGTGGAAAGAACACAGACATCAAAACACCAGATTCTTCTGCCCACTGTAATCTTGAGTAAGTTACTTCTCTCCGAGTCTCTGGTTCTCTTGTCTGAAAACTGAGGCCATTCAACGAGATCATCCCGGAGATTTTTGTCCCTGAATCACTCCAAGACAATAATTTTTAAATGCCTGAGACTGCATATTAAAACCTAATTTTGTTTTTGGAAACTGAGCAAAATTTCATTTTTTTAAAAAAAAGTGTCAGAGATTGCACAAAAATAAGAAAGAGAAGCAGTGTGCTTTGAGAAGTAACAGTAGAGAAGTTAGGCTCTTGAGACTCTTAATTTGGAGAACTTGCATTTCATATAACCCTAATAAGATGTTTTTTAATACAACTGTGATAAATTTCAGATTCTGGATAACACGAGGGGACGCTGGAGATTTGTGTTGTGTATGTAGAATCTACTGGGCTGAATAAATAATTTGATTAATAATGAATATGTAATAGCAGCACCTGCACTATTTCAAGCATCAATCAATGGCTTGATTAATGACTTCTGGAGGGACAGGAAGCAAAGTTTATTTTAAAAAGAAGTCTACTAAAGACACATGAAGGTGGCATAATGACTGCACTCAAGAATCTGTTTTTGCCCTAATACAAATAAGATGTGGCTACACTGTCCAGTGATCCAAATATATTGACAGTTATTTCAAAAATAGAGGCATCTCTCTCTTTCCTTCTTAGTGATTTATCCTTCCATGGAGTTCCCAATCTGTGCTTTCTCTAGAAGAAATAATCCCCTTCCATGTGTGAGTACTTTAGGGATAACAAATAAAATAGTTCATTTTATTTATACAACCACTAGAAAGAGTAGGCACACGTTTCCTTATTTCACAGATATAGAAATAAAAGCTTAGATAGCTTAAGCGCTCTGGTGAGTGGCAGAACCAGGATAAAAACCTGCCTCCGTGATCCATGCATTAAATTGCTTCCCATGGGGCCATCGTGCCAGAACCTCTTTTAATGAAAGCGTTTTATGCAGATCAACAAACATTACCTTTAACGGAAATGACAGTATTTGTCCTTTATTAGATGACACTAATTTCCTACTCCTTTTGAAGGAAGAATGGTTGTTTTATTTGACTCTTTCTTCTGTCTTTTCTCTGGCTTAGCCTAACTTCAGAAAAGGTGCATTCTGTTCTCTCTGGGTCATACAATAAACCTAGAGAGAATGACTGTATCTCTGAAGTGGATGGATGGCAGTTTTTCAAAGCTGTCTGCAACTGGGTGGATAAGTATCAGTGATTTAGGGGAATACTAACAAGCAGTTATAACTGTTACATTCTCCAATTTAGCTTTTAATTGGCAAAAATAGTGACATTTTGATTGTGATTTTTCTCACTCCTGAATGTATCTCTTAACTGATGCCAAGTGCTTTTGTTGGGCCCACTAAAATACTAACACTGACTTTAATTTAATGATTAATTTTGTGAGCTATCTCTATTATTGAAGGTAATACTGGGCGCTTGGACAACAGAGATGAAGACACGTTCTTATAGTCTGTTAGGAATAAACACAATTTTAGTATCAAGTATCTCTGATCCAAATAACAGAATTACTCCTCCTATTTACTGTTGTTTACAGCCCCACAGAAAGTGCTCAAAAGCTCTAAGGAATTTTTCTTCAAATATAAGGCTTGCCGATGTCTCATGGCAGGACTTGACAACAAACCAAAATTTTGACAGATTAACTGGAATTTACACAACAGATCAAGGCAGATTTAGCAGCACAAAATGCAAAGAATCCCAGAATAGTGGGCAAGGCCATCAAGGAGGGTCAGCAGGAGACTCAAAGGGTTGTGGATCATACCTGATTTAAGAACATAACGTAAGGATGATTTAATAAATAAGCATGAATCCAGGCAGGCAGTCCAGCTGTGGAACTCAGGAGGAACTTGGATTAGTTGAGATCTAGCCTGGGTACTGAAGCAGGACTGAAGCCTTTAGAATGATAAGATAGAGTAAGACACTCTGGTCTAGACTCCAAGTTAAGGACTCAGCATAAAATATGTGTTTGAGCCTATATGATTACCAGTCTAAAGATTGAATTAACAGAGTGTTGGTTGAAAGGAAAGGAGGAAAAGGGCAGTAATAGACTTAGGATATAAAGGCTGCAGTGGCAAGTCTAACTGGTTTCTTGGTCACCAGACTATGCATTGAATGATCACTATACTTGCTAGTAGAATCTAGTGCAGGGCTGGGCTTGGAAATCGGACTTACATTGTCCTAGCTTTGAGAACTAGGACATGGAGCCAGGAAAATTATTACCAGAATGTCTAGGGCAGTGTCATGATTCCAGTGGGTATTGGTGAACCCTGGGGAAGAGATAGTGCTATGGTATGGTGGACAGAGGGGAAGCTTGGATTAAAAGACAGAAAACATGGATTCTAAACCTGGATCTACCAGTAAATAGTTGGGTAATATTGGACAAGACACTTTTCCTCCCTCGGATTTATTTTTCACACATATATAGTGAAGGATTTGGATTACATAGATCTCTCTTCATTCTTGCAATTTTAACGTTCTGTGATGATAGGGCAAATGACTTAGATCTACTCCAGGTTTTTCTATTCAGGTTGGATATTCTGAGCTGCAGGCCTGACTCAATCTGAGGACATACTATGCTTATATAACTAAACTAACGTCTGAATTTGTATTTCCATTGAGTTGATTACATCCTACAGATACCATTAAAAGATAGCATTCTTGTTTTTACTTCTTTGCCCCTCCCCTCTTTTTGCCAGAATTAAAATAATGCCACTGAATATCCATAGGGCAATATAGAATGAGTTTTTGTTTACTTTGCAATTGAAATGAACATTTCATATTTCTTGGGAAATAGTGATAATGCTTGGCACAGACTATGTGCATTTAAATTACTAGTGAGTAATTATTAAACCATGTTTATCGATAAGGTCTTTTGACTAATGACTACTTTTTTTCCCTCTGAATTTCATCCAAACTCTTATGGTTTTCTCTCTTATTAGGTCTGCAAAACTTGATTTAGAAATACTTAAAGGATGAAATATGGTTGGTGTTTTCATCTTCCAGGTACAGGAAGGAAAGGTAATGGATCCACTCTTATTTTGTTTGTTTTCCTTTTAGTGTTATATGTTAGTTTGGGAAGGTTTGCTGGCCAACAGTGCTCTTCTAGTCTGGCAAAATTGTGTCTGCTGGATAACACTATTCATGCCTCATTGGACGGTGCTTCACAATTTATAGCATCGTATTGATTATGCGGTAATATCCCCCTTAGTAAGCCTTGCAGTTTCTTGACTCAGGGTGACAAGGAAATAACAAGAAAAGTTCATAAGCCTGAACATTTCTGGGCTTTCACTAAATCATGTTAGTCCTTGTTTGGAAAGAATCCAGACATCTAACAACTGTCGTAACCCCTTGGTTAAAAAGCCAGCACTTGAGTTTTATTTTGAAACATTTCTCTCTTTTAAAATGCATCAATACAATCATTCTTTGACTTGCAATTTCTAAAAATTGTGAGAATCTAAGTGAATCCAATTAAGAACTATTAAAAATTGAGTTCTTATTTCATTTTGGCTGTTTAGGAATGATTTTTCCAAAGCCGATAGTATACAATGCAAGAACTGTGAGAAAAGCAATAAAAGGCAATGCATCTAACATAGTTTATACATGTTAATATTACCATATTTCTTTCAAAGACCCCTTGAAATATGTTTTTAACTATTATTACACTAATGCCTGACCTTCCTTGTTGAGCTTGGGGCTCAAAAGCTGAAGTACTGTAGTTTTATAAGTTTCACATGGCCAACAGATTATATATATTTAACTCGATGGCTTCTGTCATCTTTTATTTAATTGTCAATTGTCAGCTATCTTATGCAATGAACAAAAAGTGCTTATCCAACCACATTGCTCACAAGAATATATATCCCCCAAATTTAATTGTTCACTGCTGTGGGACTTTACCATAATGTTTCTACATTATGTGCATATTTATATAAGATACACCCAGAACTGACAGTGAGTCCTTAAATTATTATTAGTGTGGAAATGATGGAAAACTAAATTAGGTGATTAAGAGAATTTTATAGCATATTACTTATATATATTTATTTCATGGCATTAAAATTTATTGTTACTATGAATTGGTCTCATTAATGGATGGTAGTTTTTTTTTTAATGTTGAAGACATCACTATTATAGTGGCAATTTTTGGTAAAGGGTCTTTTAAGACTCTGGTTTAATTTTCATGAAACAAAAGTATTGGTTTTGGTTTTCTTTCATTCACTGTACATCTAGTATCAGTGAAGCAGTCTGCTAAGAGTTGTGTATATGACTGAGGCAATTGATATGTATTTGGTGCATAAATGTATGAAAGACTGACTGCCCTGAAGGAGCTAATAGTATCATGAGTGATAGACATAGGTACTCAGGGAATTCTAGTACGGGAGACTATAAAACGATGTGAAAGAGGCCCCCGATGCAGTCTTAAGTTGTCATGAAAACTTTCATGTAGAAAATGTCTTTAAGTGGAGAGCTGAAGGATGATTAGAGATTTGCTGGTTGATGGCAGCAGGATGGCATAGAGGGGAGATGAAAAGGTTCTAGTTAAAAGGAACAGCATCCATTCCTAGAATTTCGTGAGCTCATGGTGCATTTGTGGATCTCTCAAACTAAGTGTGATCAACTTGATCATCACTAATGTGGAATACATGTGAACGTATTCCAATTTATTTTTTTCATTCCTAACCTAGTTCAGATTTAATATGATGTCCAGTAGCCAATCTCACAAATAGTATCAAAGCTAATTACAAGAGAGTATACCATGGCTGAATCCTTCATGGATAGTAAAGAGTTAGTTGTATCTCAAGATCACCTTGTCATCTTCATTGTTTTAGGGGAGAAAAGAATAAGAATAAAGAAACTGAGGAAGATGAGCATTTTAATAAACACACAGAGATTTACATGCAGAAAGTGAGGCAATGATAGCCAGTGACATTTATACAATATCGCAGTCCACTGAGTACCTTCACCTGTTTTATTTCATTTTGGCTTTACAGTTACTCAGAAGGATGGGAGAGGATTGGTATGAAAGACTAGTGAGTCTAGGGTGCTTTCTCAATAGCACACGTGAGGACTCTAACCAGCTCTTCTGATAAGGATTTTGTCCATCACAAAACATTCTCTCTCCAAACCCCCCTAAAGCAGGTGAACAAATAACAAATCATCATAATGTTCAGTTATGGGTCCTTTTCTGCTACATCTTTCCTATAGGAAAAGAAATTTATATTCTGCCATATAAGCTATGACTATCCAAGTATGTGTGAATTGGAAATAGACTGCTACAAGCAATAAAAATATCTACTGTAGGTCGAGAACTGTGTGAGGTTCTGAGAGGGTTACATGAAAAGGAAGGAAATGGAGTCATCAGATAAATATACATGAAACAACTGGAGAACAATCGTGTGATACTAAATGAAAATGCAGTAGGCATCGAACTCCATATTGAAAGAATTAGGCTGTGAAAAGACAGTTAATTCACATATGGTTTAAATACAGATAAACAGTTTTGCAGCAAGCACAACTGTTTTGTTGTCCATAGAAACTACGAATGGTCATATTTCCTGATAAAGCAACAAGAAAATGTCAAATTCTGATGACAGCAAGATACAATTAGAGAAGAATTATGCTTAAAGAAAAATCAGCTCATCTAGTTTAGTAAAATTTGGATTGTTTTAGTCTCTCCGAAGCAACACATGGTGCTGTATCAAGGCACTGGCAGCCTACCAGAAGGAGGCATCAGTGATTCCATTCACATTATTGCATTAAAAGTCTGTGGAAACTTTTTGTTGCACAAGAAATCCAAAATAGCTGTAGCTATATAAGAGAAATGAAATGGCTCAGTGGGGATTTTTTATTTTGGTTTAAAATGGTAACACATAGGATTTGTTTTGGTTTATCAGTAAAACAAAAAAGCATGAGGTTGTGAGATATACACGTGGGACATGATGGAGACCTTTGCTGATAGTAACAGTTCTGCTAATTGGTTCAATCCACAGGAAGCATGCAATCCCAAATATGCCAGCTTTTTAGACAACGCAGGTTTTTTTTAAATTAGCAGTGATATAAATGAAGGTGACACAGGGCATTTTCTTATTATCAAGGGATCCCAGAGGTATTTGTATTGTAAATGGCAGAGTTGCTGCCACTGCCACCTGACTGTCCCCACAGGAATGAGTGGTTTCACTGAGTGAAGGCAGCTCTGAAAGAACGTGCAAAATGTGACATGTATCTGTTGACTATTTGGAAATGATTTGATACCCCTGGGGCATGTCCACCTCAAGTTCACTCTCATTGTTCTGTCACTGTTCTCAAAATGGACAGGAGCAAGCCTGAAAGGTCTTTATAAAAACCATCTTTCCCTTCATGCTGAGGTCGTATTTCCCTTGCTATGGGTCTGTGGATAATGGAATCTGCTTTACATAGCCTAGGCCAGCGGCTTTCAAACCTGTTTTTATTTTGGCCCATGGTAAGGAATAATAAAAATACATTTTATATATAGACTATGTAAACACATATACACCCATATTGAAAAATATTTTAATGAACCTATCTTTTACTATTTGCAATGCTCGCTGACATTTTTTTTATTCTATTACTTTTTTTCTTTAATTGGTGGTTGCAGCCATTTAGTTTATTTCAAGAATCACTAATGTGTTTCCACTTGCAGTTTTCAAAACATTGGTCCAGGATGCTTTCTTGTTGGGAGATCCACTGTTTCAAACCTACTTCTTTACTAGAAAATAAAACAGAAACTTTAAACAATTATGAATGAATGGTGTGAAAGTTGAGATAAAAATGCTATTTTAAAGTACATTTTGTAAATTCTAAAATACTGTATTTGTTATTTGTCTTTGGTTACTTAAAATTGTGTGGCTTACAGATCCAATTAGGGATGATGATTTATAAAAATCATGAATTATTATCACACTTATATTTTAGTTTCAAATTCTACATGTCATTTGGCTAAGCAAAGAAGTTGATCCATATAAATCCATTGAAAGGCCTGACCTCTGTTATGCAATTCAAAGATATTTTGGAAGATTCAAATTAAGTGAAATGCATTAATGATCATAAAAAGGCCACAAAATAAGGTATTGCCTATTAGAGAAATTAGTAGCTTCTTTGAGAGAGATGTAAACAATGATCTTTCATGACATCTTATTTTGTTGCCTCAGCTAACAATGACAAATTCATGTCATGCAAATAACTCAGCATATTGGCATTAAAAGCATATATATGACTACTCTACATTCATCAAAACCGTCCATGCAAATCTCATGTGAAAAATCAAGGAAAATAATATGTTTGGAAACTATATTATTGCTTATAGATTTTGATATCTAAAGGGTCTCAACTTTTTAAGTTTTGTTTTCCCTTACCCACTGAAGGATTCTCCTGGCTGTTTATTTGTTTTTTTATTAGAAAAAATAAACTGGGATACCAAGAGGTAAATAGTTTTGTTTTATTCTAAACAAAGACCATGATAACTGACACATAGTAAGTAGTTGATTAGTAAATGTTTAGTAACTTGATAAACATATCTGGACCAAATAACTAAGCAAAAAGTTCTGACTTTTGGCCCTTTCTTTTTGTATTGCATATTTGCTCGTACCAATAATATGAAGAGACTAAACTTTTCTTGAGCATAATTAGATAAGAACTTCCCCCAATAAATTATAATTCTACTACCTTTCCATTTCGTATTGCAATGTTTTCAAATGTCCCGGCTGCTTTATTGCATGCAGTTATTTTGGATTGGAAGACAATAACATGGATGATGTAAGTGAGCATCATCTATTACTGTATTTCCTGTCAGTCTAGGCAAATTTTATCAGATGTAGTTAGAAGACCAGTTTTTCAGGTGATACATTTCTCTAATCTCTTACTTTTGCATATGGATTAGTTTCAAGTAAAGAACTTCAAAGTCTCTAAAGAAATGAATGCAATGCAGAGCTTGCTATATTAAAATCTTATATATTTACTTAAACCATTTTTCCCTGTTCCTGTAGAAGGAGAGTTTGAATTTTCAGATATCATAAAAGTTATAAATGAAAGATCAAATGTTCAAATTATGGCCTTTGGGGGAGAAATTTTGGATATGTAATTGATACAGAAAACTAATAATAAGGACATCACCGTGATTTATTTCAAAAATGTTTTCTTGAAATTCTTTTCTTGGGCTACCATATTCAGGCATATTTTACTAGATAAACACAAGAAACTAATGACCAAATAAAATGTAACTTCCTAAGTCTAGATTTCCTTGGATTAGGTAAATTCAGTTATATGGTAATCCAAGTAATAAAGAGAATGGCCTTTATGAATTTCTCTTGCTTGGAGATGAGCTGTTTCTTTGTCCCATATATTGAGGAGATATGCTATAGTGCATTTTCATGTGTTAGAATAATACAAACATTTTAATTTGATGATTAACAGTAAATTCTCAAGGGAAAACTGGAGACCTTTTCTCACACTAACCAGGTGGCCTTACCAACAAGATCAATTGGATCTCAGATTTTGACCGGCTGAGGCCAAATGAATGAGTTAACTTTGTAGCTGCTCTTTTGCTCATGAGCGTGGCCTGTAGACTCAATTTGAAACACAGCAGACTAGACTATAGGAGATTTTTGCTCAAACACTATAAACGAGTTTTGGAAATGGTTTCTTTCAAAGCATTCAAAATAGCAATCTAAGTCCGGCATTGTGTCACCAGTAGTCAAATGTGGAACAGTTATCGTGGAGGAGCATACATTCTGGCCAGAAATGTTGATTTGATGTAAATCTGTATGTGTATAATATGAATTTCCCTTGACAATTTTCAAACTAGTTTATCCTGTAATTTAACATAGCATCTGTTAAAGTGATCTAAATTTTAGTGATTATTTTAAATATTCTACCTTATCCATCCCACTTATAGAAGTTTGGTAACCCAAGACAAACAGATTTTCAAACAGTTTACTCAGTTTATGGGCATTTTCTATAGCTCCTTTAAGAAATATAGTTGAATTTACTTTCAGGATGGTGTTTTAGCTACTATGAGCAACATATATTTTAACTTACCTGATTTCCACTCATTTGCCCAACTTACAATTATTCCTTCTTTTTTTATATATATAATCGTAAATCTTATTCACCTTTTAGCAACTTGCCCTGCTTCCCAGCCCTAATTCAGACAATTTAAGTTAATAATTTTATTCACAATAACAAACATGAAAAAAAATTGGAATAAACTAAAATGAAAATTATGAGGCTAATTCAAAAAGCAAGTGACATAAAGAATAATAGCTATTATATTTGATGTTTATATGAGTCATAAGTTTCACCACTATTATTTCTCTAGCTTAGTTTTATTAGCATCCTTTGAGCCACAAGACATTTTATCCTAATTCACATTTTTTTTCCAACTGAAGGTAATAAAAGCTTATTTTTATGCAACAAAGCAGTGCTTTGTGATTTTGCTTTCCCTGATAGTGTCTTAATACTTTTGCGTCTCCCACTGCACAAAGGAAAGATGAATAATTTCTTCCAAATCAAAGGGATATTCACACAAGACCCGAAACAATTCCTCATTTCATCTTGAGCCAAAAACAATGCAATGATGGAAAATAAAATGCAATGTTATGGTAACATTTTACTGACTTGTCCATTTTTCTGGCATAGATTAGTCAATAAAGTGCAGTGGGTAAAAGGCAGACAAAAGATAATCTCAGGTGTCTCACCACCTACTATGCTCTCCTCAATGCACCAGTCATATTATTCATAAGAAACCACAACTGACTGGCTGGTCTGTTAATCAAAAGAGTGTAAAATGACAACAGAAAAAATTCTGGCTTTGGATGCATATGAATAATACGACCTATTTCCAAGAAGAGGTATTATAAGCTAGTGACCGCCAAATTAATTTCTGTTTGCAGTGTAATATTGGTAGAAAAATCAGTAGCATTCATGAAGGGATTAAAAATACTCAGAACAATATTGAACAAACAATGTATAATTATGATAATATCACTACTGCAGCAATATGATGTCTCACAATATTTGGCAGAGCAGCTCCAATACTTAAACTGTTCACTTCGTGGATCTTAGGCAGGTTTTCAGTATTTGTTTAAAAGTGTTTAATGCCCTGACCTCACTCTCCTGCATTCAAACAAGGCAAAGTGTCTCTATGTTTCAAGAAATATATAGTCATTATTCGGTTTAACCTTATATTTGACAACATTTTCTATAAGACCATGCTCAGTTAGAAAAAAGGTATATTTTACACATTAATGAAAATTTAGCAGCATAAAATGTTGCCATGGAATACTTGTTGTGGTCACAGTTTTAGGTCCTCTTTTTTTTTATTGAAGTATAGTTAGTTACAATGTGTCCATTTCTGGTGTACAGCACACTGTCCCATTCATGCATATACATACATATATTCATTTTCATATTCTTTTTCATTAAAGGTTATCACAAGATATTCAATATAGTTCCCTGTGCTATACAGAAGAAATTTATAAAGATCTATTTTTATATATAGTGGCTGACATTTGTAAGTCTTAAACTCCCAAATTTATCCCTTCCTACCCCCTTTCCCCTGGTAACCATAAGAGTGTTTACTATATCTGTGAGTCTGTTTCTGTTCTGTAGATGGGTTCATTACCATCCTCTTTTTTCTTTTTTTTAGATTCAACATATGAGTGGTATCATATGGTATTTTTCTTTTTCTTTCTGGCTTACTTCACTTAGAATGATGATCTCTAGGTCCATCCATGCTGCTATGAATGGCATTACTTTATTATTTTTTGTGGCCGAGTAGTATTCCATTGTATAAATATACCACTACTTCTTCATCTAGTCATCTGTCAGTGGACATTTAGGTTGTTTCTGTGTCTTGGCTATTGTAAATAGTGCTGCTATGAACATTGAGGTGCATGTATCTTTTTGAATTAATGTTCCCTCTGGATATATGCCCAGGAGTGGGATTGCTAGGTCATATGGTAAGTCTAGTTTTAGTTTTTTGAGGAATCTCCATACTGTTTTTCATAACAACTGCACCAAACAACATTCTCAGCAGCAGTGTACGAGGGTTCTCTTTTCTCCACAACCTCTCCAGTGTTTATCATTTGTAGACTTTTTAATGATGGCCATTCTGACTGGTGTGAGGTGACATCTCATTGTAGTTTTGATTTGCATTTCTCTGATAATTAGCGATCTTGAGCATTTTTTCATGTGCCTTTTGGCCATTTGTCTGTCTTCATCAGAGAACTGCTTGTTTAGGTCTTCTGCCCATTATTGGACTGAGTTTTTGTTGTTGTTGTTGTTATTAAGTTGTTTGAGCTCTGTATATATTCTGGAAATTAAACCTTTGTCAGTCACATCATTTGCAATTATTTTCTCCCATTCCGTAGGTTGTCATTCTGTTTTGTTGATGGTTTCTTTTGCTGTGCAAAAGCTTCTAAGTTTAATTAGGTCCCATTTGTTTATTTTTGCTTTTATTTCTATCGCCTGGATAGGCTGCCCTAGGAGAACATTGCTAAGATGTATGTCACAGAATATTTTGCCTGTTTTCTTTTAGGAGGTTTATTATGTCTTGTCTTATATTTAAATCTTTAAGCCATTTTGAATTTATTTTTGTGTATAGTGTGAGGGAGTGTTCTAACTTCATTAATGTACATGCTGCTGTCCGGTTTTCCAAACATCACTTGCTGAAGAAGGAGACTATTTTTTCTCCATTGTATGTTCTTGCCTCCTTTGTCAAAGATTAATTGATCATAGATGTGTGGATTTATTTCTGAGCTCTCTGTTCTGTTCCATTGAGCCATATGTCTGTTTTTATGCCAGTACCATGCTGTTTTGCTTACTGTAGCTCTGTAGTATTGTCTGAAGTCTGGGAAGGTTATTCCTCCAGTTTCATTCTTTTTCTTCAGTATTGCTTTGGTAATTTTGGGTCTTTTGTGATTCCATGTAAATTTTAGGATTATTTATTCTAGTTCTATGAAAAATGTCCTGGTAATTTGATAGGGATCATGTTGAATCTGTAGATTGTGTTGGTCAGTATGGCCATTTTAGTAATATTGATTCATCCAATCCAAGAATATGGGCTATCTTTCCATTTCTTTAAGTCATCTTTAATTTCCTTAACCATGATGAAGTTGGAGTCATCCCAAGGATGATTCAACGTATGGAAATCAATCAACATGATACACCATCTCAACAAAAGATAGGACAAAAATCACATCATCATCTCAATAGATGTAGAAAAAGCATTTGAGAAAATTCAACACACATTTATGATAAAAACTCTTACCAAAGTGGTTATAGAGGAAACATATCTCAACATAATAAAAGCTATTTATGACAAACCCACAGGCAGCATAGTACTCATGGTGAAAAGCTGAAAGCCTTCCGACTAAAATCTGGACTAAGACAAGGATGCTCACTCAACTGCTTCTATTCAACATAGTCTTGGAAGTCTTAGCCACAGCAATCAGATAAGAAAAAGAAATGAAAGGTATCCAAATTGGAAGAGAATAGGGCCTCTTTTTAAAGCAGTAACTATTGTCCCTGATTCAAACTGATTTACCTGAAGGAAAAGTGTTTTTAGAGTCTTCGCACCTTGTCCTTTTATCCACCAAGACAACTCTAGATCCCTTTATACCATTATCTGAGATCAAATGTCCTAAAAATCAGTGTCATCAACATTGCCATTGTTATTATTTTACTTAAGATATTTCTAAATTTGCAATTTCCTTTATTTTTTCTTTGCAATATATTTCTGCATGAGTCAATGTGGCTTATCAGTAGACAATAATAGAAATACCAATAGAAAAATGAGGACCTCAGCTCCTTAGGTAACTCACTTAAAATCCATTGTAGTTCAAACATAGTAGGGGCAGTGGTGAATTGGGTAATTTATAACTATTTTCCTATTTGAAAATTATTTTATTCATATAATCCTCAAAATAGTATCCCAATGTACATATTATATTTAGTACTTATATTTATGTCCATAACACAATTGAAGAATTGAGACTCAAGGAGTTTGTGACTTCTCCAAGGAATCATTGCAACTCAGCTACAAAGATTTTCCTGGGTTTATTTACTATAATTGCCTATATTTTTAGCAAAACCTACCCGTATAAAATTTCCCAACATCTGTTTTGTAAAACATCTTAAATTTTATAAATTTAATGTATCAGAGTTCAATTTAACTTGCTTTTTTTGTTTAACCTGAATATGACTTGAATATGTTATGTATCTCTGAATACATAGTTACTTACTATTTTTGCAAAACATAACTGTAAGTTGTTAATGTTATTTTGATACAGGTATTATGTATCATAGGTATTGAAACAGTCTCTCAATATCAATATTTTATCATTAGTCAGGAAATACAGATTTAGTTTCAAAACCAGGAAATCCAAGAGAATGCTTTTTTCATCTAGTAGGCAAAACAACCTTTTATATACCCTGGGCTCATGTACCTTTTTAGAAACTTTGGAAAATAAGTTGTAGTGATTGCAAGTTAAAACAGAACATTTTGTAACCAGGAATAACAGTAAAAAAAAGAAGTAGCTTCACAGATTGTGTTATAATTATACTTCCTCCTGCCCTGGCTTATCCTGTGTCAATTTTGTCATTCCCTAGTGTCTGTTCATTAAATTTGAAAGAGTAAGACAGGTGTTTTGCAAAGTATCAATTCATATTACCCAGAGTAAGAAAAATCACCTTAGTAAATGAAAGATGAATGAACTTACTGAAACACTACTCATTGCTTCCAAGCACTAAATAGTAAGAAACATTTGTTCATCAAGAGGATAAATGTCTCATTATGACAAATTACTTTTCATTTTCTATAAATTGTGGTCTTTGGGATTTGTTAAAGACACAAGAGGGTGGAAATCTTATTCATTATTTTCTTCTCTTCTGTATGTTCTCCAAAAATGGCTTTAAATGTTTTTCATTTCTCATTGCCAGTAGTCTGATTGGCAGATATGAGAAAAAAAAAGAGTTGCCAATTTTAAACTTATGGAAAACTAAGAAATGTTTGAGAAAGCCACAGATGTGAAGGACGAAAATGTTAGTTTCATCTGGACTGAATTGTTAAAGATCTTTATCTTATATCAGTCAACATCATCAACTTTATCCTAAAAAATTTCCATCTTTTTCTTCAGTTTTTAAAAGATATGTCAATTTGTTGCCTGTCCTGTGGCTTAGAATATTATATATAAATTATAAAAAGTATACATAATTGTCTTTTCCTGGTAGCATTACATACATTTGAAACCATAGTGGGGAAAGATAAAGAAAGTGAAATGATTCACAAACCATCCTTGCCACTTAACCTCCTTGGCCATCCCGTTTTTCTTCAAAAAAGGGATATGAAATGTGAAGTATTAAACCTAGTAGCAGTACAACATGACTTATTTTATAAACTCAGTCTTACCTAAGCTTTTTTTTTTGCATAACTATAAATGGCAGTCCCCATATCTTTATGCACATTTCTTTTTTCTAAAACATTTTTATTGAGTTATTATAGTCAGTTTACAATTTGTCAATTTCCAATGTAGAGCACAATTTTTCAATTATACATGAACGTACATATATTCATTGTCACAATCTTTTTCTCTGTGAGCTGCCACAAGATCTTATATATATTTCCCTGTGCTTTACAGTGTAATCTTGTTTATCTATTCTGCATATGCCTGTCAGTATCTACAAATTTTGAACTCCCAGTCTGTCCCTTCCCACCCCTCTCCCCTCTGACAACCACAAGTTTGTATTCTATGTCTGTGAGTCTGTTTCTGTTTTGTATTTATATTGTTTTTGTTTTTGTTTTTGTTTTAGGTTCCACATATAAGCAATCTCATATGGTAGTTTTCTTTCTCCTTCTGGCTTATTTCACTTAGAGTGACATTCTCCAGGAGTATCCATGTTGCTGCAAATGGCGTTATGTTGTCAGTTTTATGGCTGTATAGTATTCCATTTTTTAAATATACCACCTCTTATTTATCCAGTCATCTGGTGATGGACATTTAGGCTGTTTCGATGTCTTGGCTATTGTAAATAGTGCTGCTATGAACATTGGGGTGCAGGTGTCATTTTGAAGTAGGGCTCCTTCTGGATATATGCTCAGGAGTGGGATTTCTGGGTCATATGGTAAGTCTATTCCTAGTCTTTTGAGGAATCTCCATAGTGTTTTCCACAGTGGCTGCACCAAACTGCATTCCCACCAGCAGTGAAGGAGAGTTCTCTTTTCTCCACAGCCTCTCCAGCATTTGTCACTTGTGGAGTTTTGAATGATGGCCATTCTGACTTGTGTGAGGTGATACCTCACTGTAGTTTTGATTTGCATTTCTCTGATAATGAGTGATATTGAGCATTTTTTCACGTGCCAATTGATCATTTGTATTTCTTCCTTGGAGAATTGCTTGTTTAGGTCTTCTGCCCATTTTTGGATTGGGTTGTTTTTTTTTTTTTTCTTATTAAGTCTTATGAGCTGCTTATATATTCTGGAGATCAAGCCCTTGTCAGTTTTATCTTTTGCAAACATCTTTTCCCATTCTGTAGGTTGTCTTTTTGTTTTACTTATGGTTTCCTTTGCTATGCAGAAGCTTGTAAGTTTATTAGGTCCCATTTGTTTATTCTTGCTTTTCTTTCTATTGCTTGGGTAGACTGCCCTAGAAGAACGTTTTTGAGATGTATGTGAGATAATGTTTTGCCTATGTTTTCTTCTAGGAGGTTTATTGTATCTTGTCTTATGTTTAAGACTTTGATCCATTTTGAGTTTATTTTTGTGTATGGTATAAGGGAATGTTCTAGCTTCATTGATTTACATGCTGCTGTCCAGTTTTCCCCATATCTTTATGCACATTTCTTTGCTTCATTTTTGAATAGCTTGGATTTTCCCTAGCTGTCTGTTGATCATTAGTCAATTGACATCAGACTACTTTTACCCCTGTAACTTTTGCCTTTGACCTCTTTTTTACCAGATGCAGGGAATGAGACAAGGAATGTCTGCTCTGAAATGTTTTTCTAATTTCATTTTGTTCCCTTTCACCCCCCAGGTTGGTGGTTGATTGATAACTTGTTGATTCTCTTCTAGCATGTATATTGGCTAACATTTGCTATTGTATTGCATTAATCTCTCACTGTCCCCTTGTGCATTATTTTCACAATTCTGATTTCACTGAAAATTGGAAATAAAATATATAGTTCATAGTTCCCAGCACATAATGTTTCTCAATTTTAGCTACTGTACAAAATAGTGTGATTTTGCCATTGTTGTCCCCCTTTACGCTTATCTTAGGGATGTAATTTTTTCTTTTTTTGTAATTATTTTAGTAGTTACTAATGCATTGAAAAGTTCATATGATTTAAAATTAGTCAAAATGACTCTAAATATACAACAGCCTTAAAAAAAATAAGAAAATAAAACAAAGCAAAATAAAAATGTTAATAATTGGCACTGGAGCAGATCCAGAGAAGGATGATTAAAACAAGCAACTTTTAGAAGTGAAAATTATTTCTAAAAAATTTGCAAGGGTTCCAAACTGGCAGCAAGTTATATCAATTTAGTATGGAAACTATTTTGTATTTTGTTTGGCATCTGAGTGTTTAAAAAATAACAAATATAATGCTTTCGAATGAAGCGTGTGCTTTCGGATTGCCAGAGATCCATCCATACCTATCTGTTGGCTTACCTGTCCATTTGATTCAACATAATGCATCATATATTTGGACATCATAATCATGCACTTTCTTCTTCTGGCAAAACTTTACTTCAATTCTTCATCCAGAGTATGTTGAGTCTCTTTACTGTCTAGGCCACCTTCCTATGCACATACTCTTGTTTCTTCATGTTCTTCTTAAAGTCTTAGAAGGATAACAGAGATGATAATTGGGTAGTCTTTAGTGCTGCTCAGTGAATATTGTCATTCTCCTTGGAGTACATGGTAGTATTCTAGTTCCCTACCTGCTTGGAGTTTGCCTGGCCATGTAACTTACCTTGACTAATGAATTATCAGTGTTAATGATGTGTGTCACCTCAAGGTTAAAGATTCAAAGCCAGCATACAGTCCGTCATGATCTCTCTTCTTCCTCTTCCATAGTGATCAAAATTATTCCAGAGAGCCTGAACCATCTGTCTGTATCCCAGAGTGAGGGCAAGGCTAGAGAGCCCATATTATCCATTGTGGACATACAACATGGGCAAGAAATAAAAATGTATTATTTTAATTCACTGAGATTAGAATGCTGTTCAGTTACTACAACATAACCTAGTCTATCTTGATTGACAAAGAAACTGTTACCAGAACTGTGTGCTGCTTTCACATACATATACAAACTAACATATGTGGCAATGGCTGAGCGATTAGATGGCAGGCTGTGAGAAACAGTGGAAGCTTGAAAGATGGAGATCTGTGTTGTTCGATGGCACACAAGTAGGAAAATGGCTGCTTGTGACTACTTTGGACAGCAGACAATGTCAAACCTGGCACTGGGGCTGGCTGGGAGCCTGGGTCTGCAGCAGCCCTCCTGTTGCCTGGGGCCTTGGCCAATGGCTTAGTGCTTGGATAGGCTGAGAGCCTGGGGCTATAGGAGTGGGCCTGGCACTGGAGTGTGCCAGGATCTTGGGGCTGTGGGAGTTGGCCTGGCCCTGGGGACAACCAGGAGCCTAGATCTGTGGGACTTGTCCTAAAGCCTGGGTCCACAGGGGTTGAATTGGTACTGGTGCAGGCCTGGTCCTGAAGTCTGCAGTAAAGTCAGTTGCTCATTTTACTTTCTTTTCCCCACTAGGAGAATATTTCTGTCCATGCTGGCTACCAGAGCTTGGGGGAGGAGTGACAGAGACAGTGTCAAACTGTTTTTCCCTCCTCTTCAATGTGTTTTATTTCTGTGCTCCATCCAGGTGCTATAATCTTTCACCTGAAATCCTTAGCTCTTGTGAAGATATTTTTGTGCATGGCTAGTTGTTCAAACTGATATATCTGTGAGGAGAGGAGAGCTAAAGACTCCTGTCCACCATCTTGCAGGTGTCACTATCATTTATATTTTATTTTTTGTGGGTAGGAATGAAGGGAATTGAAAGATTCTGTAAATTCAGGTACTTGTAGGAGTGGAAGAAGCAACTGCTTCTCAACTCCAAACAGCAAAAGGTAAAATCAAAAAATGCTTTAAATTACAAAGGCCCATTAGAATCTTTCTTGTGATTAGAATCAAGTGGAGGTTCTAGCTGTCATACCCAATGTTAAAACCTTTCAGTGGATTAAGTTAGCATCCCATACATTCCTCCAGTTGACAGAATGGCTTGGGGAAAAGAATTTGACTCTCCCACCACAGCCATATTGGCACAAAGTCTCTGCAATTATGTTGACAGATAGATACATGGGAACAAGAAAGTGAAGAAATACAGCGAATCTAAAGAGACTCTCTAGGAAATAATTATGGGTGTAGCCATCAGCACATGTACCTGACTGGACTCAAATACAGAAAAAGCCTATTCTATTTTAAAGAGAGTTTAGTGCCAAAGAAACCATGAAAGAGTGCTTGTGAGCTAAAAATATTCTAGCTTATCCTAACTGATAATTGCTTAAATTTGGTCTGAGTATTGTCAAGTAGAATAAAATAGAATGATTACCTCTCTTCTCATGAACTTCATATGTCTATTAATGCTCCTTGAATTTTACTTAATCGTTAATGTGAAATATCAATTTTATTAAGTACAATTTAACAAATATGAAATATCATATTTAATGCATATTTAATATTGATTTCACATAACCTGAAGATATAAAGAAATCAGAAAGGATCCAAGTAAATTCCACAGCATCTTATCCATGATGGATTATTAACAAATATGAATACTTGATAGGCCTATCAATAATAATATTGTTGCAGACAGACAAAACATTTGTCCCCTATTTACTGTTATCCTGACAAAGGATTTCAGAAGACAGCATAAAAGAAAATCTTTATGAACTGTAATTATACAGATGTTTCTTGGCTATGACACAGAGGGCATGAATCACAAAAGAATATAAACGGTAAATTGGATATTATCAATAGTGAAAATTTCTTTTCTTCGAAAGACTCTGTTTAGAAAATGAAAAGAGAATTCACAGGCTTGGAAAATATTTGCAATATACATATCTGAGAAAGGTCTTGTATTCATTACATTAGAAGAATAAGTCAATAACAAGAACTCAAACAGCACAACAAAAAATGAACAACAGATTTGAACAGCCAGTTCATCAAGGAATATGTACAGATGTCAAATAAGCACATATAAAGCTTCTCAGTCATTAGTCAGTGGGGAAATACAAATGAAAACTACAGTGAGATATCCTTTCACACCACTAGAATGGCTAAAGATAAAAACAGTTGTTCTTATGAGGTGTTGGTGAAGGTGACAAACATTTGGAATTCTCATGCATTGCTGATGACAGTGTAAAAATGTACAACTACTTTAGAAACATTTTGGCAGTCTCTTATAATGTAAAACATACATATACCATATGACCCAACAATCCTACCCCTAGTTAGTATTAAGTGGAATAAAAACGCCTATCTATACAAAAAGTTGTATGAAAATATTCCCAGCAGCTTTACTCATAGGTCAAAAACTAGAAACAACTTCAAAGTACATCAACTTGTACATAGAATAACATATTCATACAATGGAATACTACACAGCGACTAAAAGGGATGAAATTCTTACAACAACATGGGCAAATCTCAAACGGATGACTCCACTTTATATGACATTTTGGAAAAGGAAAAATTATAGGGGCAATAAGCTGTCAGTGGTTGTCAATAGTAGAAGGTGACAGGTGAGAATTTACTGCAAAATGCCTAACAGGTTATTTTGGATGTGATAGAAATGTTTTATATCACTATTACAGTGGTTATATGCTGTATACATTTGTCCAAAATGCTACATACCTAAAGAGGAAAACCTTACCAAAAGAAAAATATATCAAAATAAACCTGTTTTAAAAGGAATCAAAGTAAATTCAAGTTATTAAGCCCTGTGATGAGTTATTAAATGAAGTTCTGATTGCTTGCCAACCCCCTTATTGTAGCTATTTATGGTTTTACAGTCAACCAGAAAACATAGGGCCTTATCCACTGTTGACCTGGCAAAGAACTATAGAGGGATAGATACTTTTCATATATAAGATATGGGTTAAAAACTGTACTAACTGCACAGTATATCGTGTTTCCCTCCCTCTCTCCTTTGTTTTTTACCTTCTTTCCTTTCTTCTTTCACTTTACAAATATTTATCTGGTGCCTACCATTTGCCAGGAATTGTTCTAAGCTCTAGGGATGTAGCAGCAAACAAAAAGATACAAATCTTGCCCTCATGTTACATATATTACAGGAAAATTAGACTTAAGAAGATCTCCATAAATGACAATTAAATGAATCTATTTCTGGTGCAGTTTTTAAAATCTCAATTGTTATATTTTCAACAAAACTGCACATTTCTATAGAAGAAAGAGTGTAGAAATAATCATACCTAACAACTCTAGGTTGCTCATTATACTCCAGAATTGTTACTTTTTTTCCTTTCTTAAGCATAAGAGACAATTTCATGCAAAGCTTAGGTGATACCTACTTATCTGATCATTCTTAGTGCTTATCTGCTGCAATAAATATGGGGGAAAATCTAGGCAGTTTGCTTTCCATTCATCAGAATAGCCATTACCTTTATTGCTTTTTTCTTCTTTCTTCATTTCAAGATGAGTTCTTTTCTTAAAAGCTTTTCTATATCTGATTCAGGAACAGTATTTACTTTCATTCTGTTTTGGAAAAGTTTAATTCCCACAAAAGTAAAATTACCTAAAACACATAGAATAGAAATTAAATATCTTGTTACAATCATGTATCTAAGTAAACATATATATCAGCTTTACTCACTTTGCCCCTCTTAAGTAGAATTTCAAAGGATTACCAAAAGAAAGAACATCACACTATAACTTTGCTAGGTGAAATGTGCATTTCTTTTATCTGTGCAAGGAGATGTATTAGCACAATACGGAAGACTATGGGGGTTGTAACGGAACAGAGGGAGGTTTTTATAAAACAGAAAGTCACTTTCAACTTCACACTGAAATACTCAGGAAGACATATAAAGATCAAAAGCCATAACAAAAAGTGGTTGACAGCCTGTTGCCATAATTTATGAAGATCTTCCACTACTTATACAGCTAATGACACAAGGTTCATAGAAATAATTAGTGTCTCATCTATGAAATATATCTTTTTAAAGATAAGGCATTCATTCTGTTTTAATTTTCCACAAATGCCACCTGTATGGAAACCTAGTAACAGGGTCGGTTACAGCCAGGTGTTTGGGTAGCTGTTCCTTTGTCATGCTGATTATTGCCTGCATTCTCTCTCTCTCTCTTTTTCTCCTTCTCTCTCTCTCATCATCATCACCATCCATCTATCCATTTATCTAGCTAATCTGTTCATCAATCCATCTTTCCAATCTGTCCATACATCCATTTGATAAACTTTAATCCCCAGAAAACTTTGGAGGCCCATTGTCAGAGACCGTATGTGATGCTCTTACAGCAGCAGTCCCCAAAACTGAAAAAAGTCCCCCAGAATAAAATGGGAATGGAAGAACCAGTGTGGGGTAAACAGGTCAAAACCATGTTTTGAATTCAAGGGCAAATTAGAGACAAAATGGTCTAGTTCTTACCTGGATTTTTTTTTCCATTACTGTCTAACATATTTTAGTAGGTTTTTAATTATAAGCTGCAGAAGAGCAGATGTTGATCTATTTTTGTCTACTTCTGTATATTGAGTATGTAGAACAATGCATTAACATTGAGATGCTCAATCAATATTAAATGCCTCATTGAAGAAATGGTTCTATATACTGTAAAGGGAAAAAGTCTGAATAAAATCTACATCTGTAGTTTGTCTGTCTCTGACCTCTACTGAATCCAGTTTTCTTCAGAGGAAAGATGAAACATTAATTGTCTTTAAATACCAAAGCACACAGGACAGTGTCTGGTACATAAATGAATGTTTTTTGTTTTTTACTTAATGGAAGATTTGTATGAAAAAAGAATGATTAAAATCTGGTAAGAAATAGTTAACCAAAAAACAAAAAGTTATAAAAATGTATTACATTTATTCTTGTACATTTTACGATTTGAAAAAAAATTTAAATTGCCAGTAATTTATAATAATCGTTGAATCTAATTGCATTGCCTATATTATCTCATTTAATCCTTAAAACACCAAGTCAGATTCTATTATTACCACCATTTTACAAATGAGAAATCTAAGTTAGATTAAGAATATTCTTCTTCACAGTAAATCATATGTCCTCAAATAATCTCAATTTAGAACCAAATTTTAGGCCTAAGCATCAGTGCCCCTTTTTAAGAAGGGGCATATGTAAATTCCATAAAGAAAGGATATTTTCCCTTTTATTTACCATTGTATCACCATAGTCCAGAACATTGCTTTATCACTATGAACACTCAATATTTGCTGAATGAATTTCATGAGACAGTTTGGGCTGTAGGTCTTGAGTTCAATAAAGAAAATGAGGTAGGAAATGTATATTTTGAAGTAACTAGTATAGATGTTACTTGCAGCTTTTTTTAATATATTCAAAAAATATTTGAGTCCTTACTCTTTGTTGCTGGTCTTGGGGGTATAGCAGTGAACACTAATAATGTTTTTACCTTTTAGTGTCATGCAGTTTAGTTGGAATAGTGAGGATGATCAATAGAATGTGTGTAGTGAAATAAGAGGACAGGGTTGGTACCTGAACAGTGGATAGACTACCAATAATAGGTGGAAAACCTAGACTGTGTTGTGTCAAGATCCAAAGAAGAGGAGAATTACAAAAAGAATGGTGAAAGCAACATCATCAAAAACTACAGAAATATCAAATAAAGACTTAAAAAAAATGACAAATTTTCATAATTAAGTCATGAATAGTCTCTAAGACATTGGTCTCAGGAGCAACATGAGAGCCAGATTTCCATAGTTTGTAACTGAAGATGTTTATGGTCGAGATCTTTGGCACCCTCATGATGTTTGTGACATTCTAAACCCCATATTAAAATTTCTAATTTAAAAATTATTTTGATTATTAAATGAAGGAATTTTGAATGAATTAATAAATGATTGCATTCACAGGCAGTATCACCTTGTCTGTCTAGCTGTATCTTCAATTATGCATGATATAAAATTTCCCTTAGAGCTTTTAAATAAAACACTGGAGTATTTTTTTCATATGTATTTTTATTCATACTATCCTAACCACCTGAAATGACACTATCTTAACTTTTTATCCACAGTCTGCACTTTTTTTCCACCAGGCTCGGTTTACTTAACACCTTCTTCATTAAAACTTCTTCTGTTATTAAAGTTTAAAATTATCCCCCATCTTTGACTTCCTATATAGCACTCAGAGGTAATAATAAACATTCTAATACTTAAATATTTATTCTTGTCTATATTTTTCCTCCAGCAAGATGGATAAATTTTGGAGGACTCGACACAATAAGCTCATGGCAATTGTGTGCTCAATACATATACAATAACTAGATTTATAAATATATTTAATGACCTTGATTTAAACATTGAGATAAATTCAGATTTGAAGGAAAATTCTCTATGTAAACTATTTGGAAGCGTTAATTTTTGTTTTTATTTTTTTCCTTTTCCTAACTTTGACATGAATGCTTTTTTCTACATCCTAGAAGGACTCCCTCGTGTAGGAATAAAAAAGAAATTAAAACACAGTGTGACTGATTAACTCACTTTGATAAACATGCCTTGTTTTCTAAATAAAATTGATTTAGTCAGTCATGCAAATGTTGACTTTGTGTTTTGCTGGAAATTGAATGTAGTGTTAATTGCTGATATCTTCTGGATTGGGTGGTCTTGACTATACTAACATGTGATATATAAACAAATCAAATAGCAATTTCAAATGCTGTATAGACCTAGGAAATCAACCATTTCTTGGTATTCTTCTTTGCTTTACAAAGTTAACCAATTGAATCTTTTTTCATTGTTATCAATAAACGCATCTGGGGGATCTAAATTTCCATTATTCAGAGTTCAACAGAAATCTTAGCAGGAGACAGTGATGTGAACAGTAAGCCATTTCAGCAGCTAGTTCTCAAAAGAATCCTATTTAGAGTTTTGTTGCATTTCAATTTCCCCACGTAGCTTTATGAATTCATGACTTTTGGAGGTTGGCCTGGACCATCTGCTAGCTGTTCTCTATGAGGTTACCAGAGCTTGAGATGAGCAGGGAGCAGGTGAATCAGGCAACAAGGGGATGACTTTCTGAGTAGAACAGGATATAACACCTGGGTTCTTTCATTAGTTTCATATTCTCTCCCTACTATTGATGGCCAACCACTCTTTCTTCCCAGAATTTTGAATTTTATATCCTTTCTTTCTCTGTCTTTCTGCTTTTTATTTCCATTTCCTGTTTCCCTCTCCCCAAGTACCAAATGGGAAGGGCTGTGGATAGCTTTATATTTTTTAGACCAGCCATGAAGCTAGATTCACACATGCTTGCATGTATGTGTGTGTGTATGTGTGGTAACAACTTTTATTGTGTACTTAATATGTGCCTAGCCCAAGAACAAAGGTTTGCACATGAGGTCTCATGTAGTCTTCCCAACAAACCCATGCAGTAGCTGCTATGATTATCTCCATTTTACAAATGAGGTTAAGTTTCTTGCCTGTAGTCACACAGCTAATGATGGACAGAGTTACAGTTTTAAGCCCTTTGGGGATAGTTTGGAGGGGTTAAGCAGGACTAAACCCACACCTGAGTAACTCCAAACTGATGCTCTAAACCACTGTGCTGTATTGTTTTGTGTAATTTCCTGATTTGACCAGCCTGTCATCTGGATTTTTATGGAGATAACTGATGAAAATGTGGGACAGAGTAGGCCTGTGGCTCATTATTGGCAAGTTTTCTTATCATTGGTAAGAGTTTTGGAATATCAGAATTCTAATCTTTGGTTGTCAACTTAATAAATATCCTATAGCCCTGTCCTGCTTTGAGTTCTTTCTCAGGCCACACATGGTAAAAATGTAATCAGTCTAGCTGCATCCCCAGATCTAGTACGGATTATGGTTCCCCCTAGGATATTGACATTGAAGAGTCCAGGTTGGTGGAGATTATATTTTCTCTGTAAACTGGAGCAGCCATTGCTGTCATGTTGGCCCATAAAGCATATTCTGCTTTAGAGTCAGATTGATTTAGCAGCTATGAGCTGATCCAGAAAATAGCATTAGTCTGACTAGCTATTTGTTCAAAGTCATTCTTTTTTAAATGAATAAAAAAGTATTTATTAAATCTGTATTGTCTGTCATACACTCTGATAAGCACCTTGCATTTATTATCTCATTTAGTGTACACAACTATTCTAAGAAGCAAGTGACTTTATTATTCATATTTTACAGTTGAAGAAAGTAAGCTAGTAAGCTAGGGAATCTCAGATTAAACTCACGACTAATCCCAAAGCCTGTTTCCTTATCCATCATGCATATAATTTCTATTTAAACTTAACCATTTGAAGACATTCTTATTCACCTTTGATATTTGTACCAAGAGAAAAATGTTATCCCTCAGGATAGCGGTTTGCCTGTTGGCTTGTGAGATCATCAGGACCTTGGGAATTTTTTTAGAACTCAACATTTCCTTTCTAGACTGAAATAAAGAAAAGTACTAGCGAATAGCAGTCGTCCCTTAAAACTCCCTCATCTGAAGTGGTAAGATTCTACTTACAGAGTGGTATAATTTTTCTCTTTGTCATTGTCTTTGGTGTTAATTCTTGTTTCTTACCCTGAGGGATGCTCACTACCTTCCTTCTTATATCATGAATGGAAACTATCAAAGATTCTTACAAATTTTTATGCTGTGGTTTGAGACAGACTGTTTAAAAATAAATGATTAAGCTGATCCAGAAGGAAATGCTTGTGGTGCTCCTTTTTGTCTTCATTGGATATGTGCTTAATGCCTTTCAGGAATTCAGCCAATAATTAATAATTAATTTTCTGGCCTTTTGGTGGGTCTCAAACTCAGTACTGACTACACATAGCACTGGGCAAAGTCCCAATGATAGACTCTTCATTACTGATATTGATACATACAACAAGAGGGACAAAGAGTTTATTAATGGTAGAGTTTTAAGGGAATAAGTAATTTCTCAGAATATTTTAAGACATTAAATTATTTCTTTTTTCCCTCTGGAGTATCATCACAGAAACTCATACCTAGGAAATATGTATGTATTTATTTACCAAGACTTACCAAAATCATTTAGAAGATTATAGATAGGTTTTAGAAAACTGGCAGGTCATGGAAGCATTCAATATAGGAAATGTCAACTCTCATTAAGGGGAAAATATACAGTTTAGACATGGGAATTCAGTAGCAGTAAGACCTAACATTTCCTGCAGTGAATCAATGGAAATGATCCCCACATGACAAATGTGACTAGAAAGTGTGGTCTGAATATGGTATTGCTTATTATTATTATTAACATTTTTTATTGAGTTATAGTCATTTTACAATGTTGTGTCAAATTCCAGTGTAGAGCACAATTTTTCAGTTATACATGAACATACATATATTCATTGTCACATTCTTTTTCTCTGTGAGCTACCATAAGATCTTGTATATATTTCCCTGTGCTATACAGTATAATCTTGTTTATCTATTCTACATTTTGAAATCCCAGTCTGTCCCTTCCCATCCCCCACCCCCTTGGCAACCACAAGTTTGTATTCTGTCTGTGAGTCTGTTTCTGTTTTGTATTTATGTTTTGGTTTTTTAATTTTTTTTTTTAGATTCCACATATGAGTGATCTCATATGGTATTTTTCTTTCTCTTTCTGGCTTACTTCACTTAGAATGACATTCTCCAGGAACATCCATGTTGCTGCAAATGGCATTATGTTGTCTGTTTTTATGGCTGAGTAGTATTCCATTATATAAATATACCACCTCTTATTTATCCAGTCATCTGTTGATGGACATTTAGGCTGTTTCCATGTCTTGGCTATTGTATATAGTGCTGCTATGAACATTGGGGTGCAGGTACCATTTTGAAGTAGGGTTCCTTGTGGATATATGCCCAGGAGTGGGATTCCTGGGTCATATGGTAAGTGTATTCCTAGTCTTTTGAGGAATCTCCATACCTGTTTTCCACAGTGGCTGCACCAAACTGCATTCCCACCAGCAGTGTAGGAGGGTTCCCTTTTCTCCACAGCCTTTCCAGCATTTCTCATTTCTGCACTTTTGAATGATGGCCATTCTGACTGGTGTGAGGTGATACCTCATTGTAGTTTTGATTTGCATTTCTCTGATAATTAGTGATATTGAGCATTTTTTCATGTGCCAATTGATCATTTGTATTTCTTCCTTGGAGAATTGCTTGTTTAGGTCTTCTGCCCATTTTTGGACTGGGTTTGTTTTTTTCTTATTAAGTCTTATGAGCTGCTTATATATTCTGGAGATCAAGCCTTTGTCGGTTTCATTTGCAAAAATTTTCTCCCATTCTGTAGGTTGTCTTTTTGTTTTCCTTATGGTTTCCTTTGCTGTGCAGAAGCTTGTAAGTTTCATTAGGTCCCATTTGTTTATTCTTGCTTTTCTTTCTATTGCTTGGGTAGACTGTCCTAGGAGAACATTTTTGAGATGTATGTCAGATAATGTTTTGCCTATATTTTCTTCTAGGAGGTTTATTGTATCTTGTCTTATGTTTAAGTCTTTGATCCATTTTGAGTTTATTTTTGTGTATGGTGTAAGGGAGTGTTCTAGCTTTATTGATTTACATGCTGCTGTCCAGTTTTCCTAACGCCATTTGCTGAAGAGACTGTCTTTATTCCATTGTATATTCTTGCCACCTTTGTCAAAGATTAGTTGACCAAAAGTTTGTGGGTTCATTTCTGGGCTCTCTATTCTGTTCTATTGGTCCGTATGTCTGTTTTTGCACAAATACCATGCTGTCTTGATGACTGTAGCTCTATAGTATTGTCTGAAGTCTGGGAGATGGTATTGCTTATTATTATTAGCACTGATGATCAATAAACTTAATAGTATAGAGAAGCTAAAGAAAAATTATCTTGATTTCTTCTTGAACATGATAGATCACATTCCCTGTGATGGAGAGGAGAAACCCTTTAAAAATAAACTGTGTTTTAATGACTGCTTACTATTTGACTACTCCTTTGAATCCAATATATTATTTAATTCTCACACTGGAACTATACAGTAGATAAATTGTTCCTACTTTACAGATAAAAAGAACTGTATCTTCGAAAAAAGGCTAATTAATAAAGTCATTAATACACATTCAGTTTGTTTTGGATTCAGGATTCAACCCCAAAAATCTGTCAATATTTAAGCCCTTAAGCACTTCACTTTACTTTCTTTCTAAAGTCATCCTCAGATTCCTTCCACCTACTCTACCTTGCAGCTATATTTTTACCTGTTTCTCTGTTGCCTTCAGGACTTTGTATGTACTCTTATTTTTTAATCCAACTTTTGACTGGAAAAAATAAAGCAACCTATTTGTGGCAGAACTCATATATAGACTATTTGTTCTGTGGAAAGCCTTCTCTTGCTCCTTAAAATGTTGGCTACCTGTGCTAGTGCTCTCACAGAAAATTATACATTCCTCCCCCATCACACTCTTTTGTAAAGATTATTTTCTATTTGTTCTTTTCTGGATTATAAACTCCTTAGGTGTAAGTGCCACATTCATTTTGTTCACTATTGTATCCCCAGTCATTAACATGGTTTCTAAAACATGGTAGGGACTTAAAAGTATTAGTTAAATGAAAGAGCTATATAAAATTTGGTAATTCTTATTAATAGATTGCACCCAATTATGGGTTTCCTTTTAATGCTGTAATATATGGGATCATTTGCATGCATGCTAAATCTCTTTTGTAGATCGTAAGTTCCATTGGGTCACCGATCTAATCATTTACATCTTTTTACATCGTATTTACAGAACATTGGTGCAAAGTTTTGCATGTAAAGTTACTCAGTAAATATTGTTGATCACTCATCTGATGCTGGAAACATTGAAAAGAAATTATACATAACATATGTTGAAATTAATGTCTCATATAGCACCCAAAATTAATTCAGCATAAAATGGAGGTTTTGTTACCAAACTCAGGTCTGGCTGTTTGCCACTAGAAAATTAATACCAAGGGAGAGGCAGTTGTTGGTAGAATGGAGAGTTGCTTTTAATCAGAGTACCAGCAAGGGGACATGAGTCCACCTTCTCCCCAAAACCAACTCTGAAGATTCTGCTCGACCATGCAAAATTTTAAAGGGAAAAGGGGAAGTAATCTCAGTTAATCATTGAGATAGGGAATCAGACTTGTCTCCATCCCCACTATGTGCAGGCTTGTGGACTTCTTGTGATCTTTCTTTAGATGCTATCTTGTTTACAGTTTGTTTGTAAGATTACTGAAGGGGAAGCTGGGGGAGAGATCTGGTCATCTGTTAATTACTTTGTCGTCATTTTTACTTCTTTGATCTATGGAAAGAACCAACAGGCTAGGCAAGGTATTGTGTGATCAAAAGATGTGAAAAGTGTGCTTGGACCAGGGATGAGTAGAGCATGGGGGTGCCTGCTTTAAGGTTAGTTTACAATATACCTCTGCTAAAGTGATAAAACAAATGGGTTTCCTGCAAAGAGCTGCTTACAAATCCCACCCCAACCCCATTCAATATCATTCCATGTCATTGGGATTAGGGGTGAAGGTCCTTCTTCTGTCCCTGCTTCATGCTGAGAAAGAGTGAAGAGGTCTTAGACTGAAAGATACTGACATGAGTTTGGAGCATTTCTTTGCTGACAGCTTTAGTTGCCTACTTACGTATATGGGCAGAACAATCTAGGATTATTTAATGCCCACAAAGATATAGATTATTATGAGCAATAGTGTTAACCCCATTCTCTTGAGGCCAGTTCTTGGAATTGTGCTAGCCATAGACTCAGTACTGCTCAAGACAGAGCAGCATATGTCATGGCCACAGTCTGATCATCATGCAGTTAGCCTTTCCCCTCTGGTGGCAGTTCTAGTATCTGTAAAACAACTCAGGAATGCATGTCAGACACTGAGCCTGTGACTCTATTGTTCTGATTATTAATTGCTTGAGCCTGCTCTTTTGTGACCCAGGGAAGCCTGGGAGACTTCTGCTTTTCTACAAACAGGAGGTGCGGTATATGGAAGGGCCTTTGTACTTGGAGGGGTAGGGATTTAGAGGAAGGAATTCAGGAGTGAGATGAAAATACACCCTCTTTTCTTATTCAAGAACCAAAGATAAATGGTTGTGCCTGGGACTGTCCAATCCTGTATTCTGCAAAGACAATTGTAAATAAGCCTTACGTATTTGAGGCTGCTGTTTCTAAGTCACAGTAAGAACTGAACAACCAGTGTTGCATGGTTGATGTTGGATAAATAATGGAAATCCTGAAAGAAAGAGAGGGAGGAGAGTGAAAAGGGAAAGATGGAGAGAAAGAAGTCTTCAGACGTATACGTATGTATATATGTATATGTATGTGTGTGTGTGTGTAGCAGAAGTTTGATCTATGCCAACATATATTTTCTTAGAAAGATTTACTTTAACTCAGAGATAAAAATAAAACACTTTTCTTTAGCATATTCATTATTTCTAGGGTAAAAGGATTTATCCTACCATCTGGAGCTGAAAATAGAACTGTTCATTTGTTGAGTTACTGTTTCTAGAGTCAAAAATCTCAAAATTATTGAAATATTTTTTGCACTTTGTATGTTTCCTTTTAAGTTTATGGGTATACTTCTTTAAAACAAATTTGTTGAACAAGTCAGTATCTTTTGATGAAGATGTTGGTGTCTTTACTCTCCATCCCAGCAGCTTTTCCATGCCTCTTCTATTTCATTCCAACATTGAACAAAATAGCATTCAAGTAGATAAAATATATGTAGATAGTATGTATATACAAATACAGTATTTTTATGTATAGTATTATATGTAGTATGTATTATAACTATAATATTGTACTATATAATATATACTATATAAATAATACTATATATATAGTATATGAATCAATATCTATCTATCTATATATACACCACTTGAATGCCATATATCTGTGGGTAGATTAATTTCATCTTTGCCTTGTCCAAATGTATATATTATTATATATATTTTTAGATAGTCTTAATTAGCATGATTCAAGTTATTTCCGATATTACAGTTTTAGTGTCTATTGCTCATCACCAAGCTGGTCCAACTATGCAAAATTGTAGTATTTTAAATGCATTACTCATACTCACATTATTTAATGGACCAAAAAGGGAAAATATAAATGAATAATTAGTCATTTAGTCATTTTTGTTCATAGATCAATACTACTAATGTTCAAATCAGAAATAAATTTTATTAGATATTTCATATATTTTTCATCCAAAGGATATACCTCAAATTTTAGTGTAAAGTTTTCCCCACAAGTACATGTAATCATATATTGTTTGGGAAAGCTGTTTACTTTCAAAGGCATGTTTCCTAAATAGTTTAAGTATACTGGCATTTATAATTAGATTATTGATCATTTTTATTGCTCTATTTCACATTTTATCCTATTATTTATAGGACACAGTAATGAACTTCCATTGCTTTATTGCATTATTTGGTAAACAATGTAACAAACTAGAGAACTAGAGCAATAAAATTAAGATGATTTAGCAATAAAGCAATTCCCTGGATTTTAATTAAATTATGGAAAGTTATGTACTAAAGACTCTAAACTAGGGCTCTGTAATATGGGTCTGGGACAGCACTGATCTAGTATATCACTGTGAAAATGCAAGTCATCTAAAATATCTAGTTGATTTGGATTGTGTATTAAAAATGAGGGGGAAAAAACCCAAGAATAGACAAATAATGTCTATAACCTATCTTTTCCCTATGAATAGAGATCTCTGGCAGCAAGTATGGTTCCTGACAACTGCGAGGCTCTAAATGAATGTTTCTCAATGAATGATTCCAAGTATGTAGCAATTTGCAAGCAGATCTTTATAGCAATTGAAACTTTTTAGTTCTTGAACATTCAAATCCACTTTTAGAACTATTTCCTAGAATATATTCTGTAGACAGAGTGTGAATCTAGGTCTATGACTATGAAAGTGAAAATTGTTCAATGTTTAAAATGCAATTTGAACATATCAAATAGTTGGGGGCATAGAACTACCTTACTCTTTGATAAATACTCAAGGACACTAAAAACTTATTCTAATAATGTTTTAAATGCTAATTCCACTAAATAATTTAACATATATTCATAAAAATGTCCTTGTGTTCTTCTGATCACCCAACTTAAAGCACTCTAAAATATTTAACAGCACTTGAGCCTTTGCTGATAATTGCAGTGTATGCATAGGGATTCAGAATGGATAACATACTACGAATTTATCAATCTACCAAAAATCTACACCAAGTATAAATAGATAGAAATCTTATTTATAGCCAGATAACTGATTACTGGGAAGCCTAGGAACACAAGTTGATTCAAAAAAGAGTAAGTATAAGATTAGGTCTAGAGTGGTCATCGAATAAGAATTGTTTTTGTTTCCTTGTATCAGAAATTTAAAATTGTTTCACAAGTGACTGAAGTTCCCAAAGTTACACACTCTTACGATTCATTAAAGACATTCTCTACTTATTTATCTGAGTCTCATAAACATCAGAATTTGATGGACTTAAACTTTTGTTTTAATTTTGCAGCCTCCTTGGCCATAAAAATAGATCATATTCATTGGAGAGAGATTCAGTATGGGCCCCAGGGATCTAGTGATATCAATTGGTTCCTTTTTAAGATAATTTTACTTTAGGATTTACCTTTCTGACACATTTGGTATAAATACTACATTATATGCATTTATGTACTTATTTTTCAGATTAACCCTTTTGTGCCTACAGGCTTTTAAAATTGTATTTCTGTGTAGAGAATCATTGTAGTACATCCATATTCTGCCTGCTTGACCTGTAAACATTGACACTGTCCAAGATCATGTGCTTTGTCATCTTCTCACTCTGCATTATCTTCTTCAGTACATCTTCTCTTTCCCGCCGTTTTATTTATTAGTTTTAAGCTAATAACTGATAAATCTTTATTTCCCATGATAAATTTCCCTAAAGATTCAGCTGTAATTGACATCTGTCTTTGATTATCCCACTGGCACTGCAGTGGACTGAATGTTTGTGTTCCTCCAAAATTCGTATTTGAAACCTTAATCCTGATTTAATGGTATTTGGAGGTGAGGCCTTTGGCAAGTAATTAAGTCAAGAGGATATAGCCCTCATGAATGGGATTAGTGCCCTTATAAGAAGACGCCAAATAGCTAGCTAGCTCTCTTGCCATATGTGAGAAAACAACAGTAAGATGGCCCTCTGTAAACCAGGAAGAGGGCATTCACTGAGAACCTGACCATGATGGCAACCTGATCTTGGACTTCCAGAGCTATGAGAAATAAATGATTGTTGATCAAACCACTGTCTCTGGAACTTTGTTATAGCAACCCAAACTGGCTAAAACAGGCAACTTAAAAATGTGCAAAGTAGCAAACCTAAGGTCCCCAACTTCGCATATACTTTGTGAAGACAGAGACCACGCATTATTTATTTCTGTACCCCAGAAACTGATAAAACATATGATACCTATAAGTACTGATAAATATTTGCTGAACTATGCTTCATACTGTCCAGAACTGAATTTCTCATACTGAGCTTTTTTTTTTTTTTAATGTAAGACCTGTCTATATATTCTGTATTTTAATCTTGGGCCAATTCTGCAGTTTCAAGCAAAATATTTTCCAGCTTTCAAGCTCAACTCCCCATCTATAAAATAAATGATTTGAATATATTATCATTAAAATTTCTTTCAACAATGACATTCTTGGGACTACAAACCAAATGCTATGGGAATTGTTAGGAAAGCTTATACTTGAATTGAGCATTGAGAATTTTTTGACTTTTTTCACTCTCAGACTTCTTTTTAAATTGTTTATGATAGCTTTATTTGTATTTTTTCAAATACCATACAATCCATCCTTTTAAAATATTTTACTCAATGGATTGTAGTATAGTCACAGAGTTGAGCAACCATCACCACAATTAATTTAGAACATTTCCATAACCCTTAAGAGAAACTTCTTACCCATCAGCAGTCATTCTCATTTCTCCCAATCTTCTCAACACCAGCCCTAGGAAACAACTAGTATATTTTCTGTATCTATAGATTTGCATATGCTTGACATTTGATAAAAACAGTATTCTATACTATGTAATATTTTGTGATTAGCTTCTTTCACTTAGCATTGAGTTTTCAAGGATCATCCATGTTGTAGATTGTATCAATACTATATTTCTTTTTGTTGCTAAATAGTATTCAATCATATGAATATACTGTTGCTGGTGATCAGGTTCTTGTCTCATCACAAAGAATTCAGAGGTGAGACATGGAGGTTAAGAAAGTAAAGTGGACAAGTGTTAACGGTAGATGCAACACTCTTAAGAGGAGAGCAGACAAGCTCAGGTGAGCAGCTCGGCCAAGTTTCTTTGGCATGTTGGTTACATAAGGTGTAAAAATAGATGGGCAGGGTGTTCACTGGGGAAGAAGGGTTTGGGGTCGTATTCCCTGATTTTAATCCAAGCTCCAACTTCCTAAGGGGAAGAGGGATTTCTGGCCTTATTTAGTCTAGATTGGAAGTATCATGGTGTAGGTGCACAATGGGTACTTCTAATCTGCAAGGCTAATTTTATTGTAACGAGGGCATAATGAGCAAAAGATAACATTCTGACACTGGAGATTCCTGCCTTTTCCCATCTTTCTGTGTTGACTTCCAGGACACTTGTCACCCCAAAATATGTGATCTCTTACCAGTCTGGAGGTTCCTGCTTTTCTTTGTCTGCCCAAGGACTCCTGTTGTTTACATGATGCATGGTTTCCTGTATTTGGCCCATGCCCCCACCCCCCTTTTTTTTAGCCCAATTCCTGCCATTTTACCTGCATCCCCGTTTCTCTGCTCAGATCTAGCTATCTGCCTGCTCTGACAATATCACATTGTATTTACCCTTTATCTGTTGATGGCTATATAAAAACCTATATCCTTTTCAGTATGTTTCTCTGCTTCTGTTTTTAAAACTGTTGCCTTCTATAAAAGAATACTCCCTAAAATTCCATCATTATCATCAAGTATGTATAAGTAAAACTTTGTATTTGAGTAGGAACCATATTTTGTTTAGTTGGTTAAAGAAAAGGCTGAATGATCTGACTGAAATAAAATATTGACCAGAAAAATCAACAGTCCAGGGTGTTAATCTTAATCTGCCACTAACTTGTCTAGAACTGCTGAACAGTCCTATACCTATTCTGAATTTTAGTTTGTCATCATTTTCTCCTAAAATGTGTTTCTAGGAATGCCATTCCAAAATATCACATGTGCACACACAATATTCTGTGGGTATATAAGTTGCAAAAATCTTCCAAACTAAAGCTTTAATTGGAACTTTGTGATGCACAGTAGTTGTAAAATATACTCAGTAAAGGAACCTGTAAACTCAGTAAAAGAATATTTTAACCACTTTTTTTCTAAATTGTGTCTGATATGGAAATACCCCACTTTTGACTATCCCTAACTCCCACATAAAACATGCTCAATGGAACAAACTTTAGGAAATGTAAAAGTATGTTTTCTTTTAGGAAGAAGAAAGAGGACATGGAATATTGAGCAAACGACATACCAGGTCTGTTGCATAGTCTCAAACAAATCATAAGATCTCAAAGAAGAATCCTTCGAAATAATAGGCTTAGTTGAAATAGGGGAAACACACTGAAGAGAAACATCAGGTAGAAGATGTGAGAGTCTGTGATCTATTGTCAATTTTTTCTTTTTATTTATCCACTCTCCAGCGTACAACTATGTATTTCAGGGGAAACTGCTTGATCTCTACTTCCAAATGGTGGATAAAATTTGGATAATTCACTCATGGTAATTGCATCCTTCTTGTCAGTGACTGGATTAAGAATATCCAAGTGACCAGTGACATGTGGGTGAAGTCCTTTGGGGGCTTCTGAAAACATTTTCCTCACTCCTAAGAAAAGAACGCACGAAAAGGTAGCCATTTTCACCTGAACTGATGACAAGAGTATCCATTTTACCGTGTGACTGGGAGTGAAAACAACATCTGAGTTCAAATTAAAACATTATAGAGAACTGAAAGCAGAACCCTCACATACAACTCCTTAAGTTTGTCTTACTTTTCAATATTATTATATGACAACACATTTTATAATTAAAGCGAGTTTGAATAAAGATTTTGTCATTTTTAATTAAAACATGACTGATACAGAGAAACTCTACACAAAGGTATTTTGCCAAGTGATAAAAATAAGCAATTATGGAATGTTACAAGCATTGTTTTGAAACATCACTAAAAAATTGCAGTAAGAACCATAAAATGTGCATAGAAAGGTGAAAATGGCTACCTTTTCGTGCGTTCTTTTCTTAGGAGTGAGGAAAATGTTTTCAGAAGCCCCCAGAAGGACTTCACCCATATGTCACTGGTCACTTGGATATTCTTAATCCAGTCACTGACAAGAAGGATGCAATTACCATGAGTGAATTATCCAAATTTTATCCACCATTTGGAAGTAGAGATCAAGCAGTTTCCCCTGAAATACATAGTTGTACGCTGGAGAGTGGATAAATAAAAAGAAAAAAATCAGTTTTCTTTTAGGAAGAAGAAAGAGGACATGGAATATTGAGCAAACGACATACCAATGTCTGTTGCATAGTCTCAAACAAATCATAAGATCTCAAAGAAGAGTCTTTCGAAATAATAGGCTTAGTTGAAATAGGGGAAACACGCTGAAGAGAAACATCAGGTAGAAGATGAGAGTCTGTGATCTATTGTCAATTTTCACATTTAAAAACTATGCCGATTGGGAAATCATTAAAATATCTGAGCCTCAGTTTCCCTATCTTCATAGGGATGATATTACTTACCTATCATCATTCAAATAGACATTATGATTATAAAATGGAATAACAAATATAAGAGCTCTTTGACTTAGAAGTACTGTCTTATTTTAAAAGATATTTAACTACCTTTGAGACAGGAAATTCAACCTTTTCATATGGTAATCAGTACGTTTAGACACAATCCGTTTAAAAGACAAAGTGTTCAACTTATGTCATTAAAAAAACTTTTTTTTTTTTTTTGCTTTTATATTTTTGGTAGTTCTCTTCTGTATTGTATTAAAGGATGGAATGAGTCAAGCAACCTTAAACCCATCTTTTTTGTTAGCATGGATTCTTGAAGATGGTAACCTATATTTTTGATGAGTTTGCTAGCAAGAGAAGGGCCTGAAATCTAGGAACTCAGAGTAGATATAATGCTTACAGTAACATAAATGACAAAGTGTCAGTGATGACTGAGATGACAAATGACAACATGCATATTAATAAGCAGTAGACGACATTCAATCACTGTCCAATATTCATAGTCATGTTGAAGGACAATGCAATCTTCAAATGCAGCACCTCACAGAGGAGGTGTGACTGTCACCAAACAACTTCTATAACTTAGAAAGTCAGCAGAAAAGTGGCAAGGTTATGCCTACCTTGGTGGAGGGGTGAATGACACCTACGTATTTCTTATATCCATACTAGAGGGCAAAAACAATAGCCCCTCAGATAGTTGTGTAGAACTCATGTCTACACATGCCACCAGTTCAGGCTTTTCAACTGAATTTAATAATGAATGAAATGAAAATCTCTCTGTCTCTGTCTCTCTGTCTCCCTACCTGCATAGTTATTTGACTGAATTGCTTGTTTGTTCAACCCTGTCAACATAGTCAATCTAGTTGGAATTTATGTGGTCCTCTGTTATTAATCTAATTATGTGCTGCAGTGCTATGTGTATGTGTTTATTCATGTTTACAATAGACATGTAGGTAATTTTTAGATCTCTAGTGTCCAGACTTCTATAAGATACACTTATCTTTTTATTTGCAGGGGTTTTTTTCCTTTTTAATGTGGAGAGGGATTTCTTAAAGATATTTACTGTCAACATAAAATGAATTTAAATAATGTAGATAGAGACTTGACAAAAACATTCAATAACCCATCAAGGAAGTCCTGAGGTGGACAGACCAGTCCAAAAGCTAATTGTTCAACAGAATGACAGGCAGAGATACCCTCTGACAGTGTAGAAATGGCTGATACTGTTGCTGTTGTCACTACCCTAATATTATTCAACAGATATTTTGAACTGAATATAAAAATCTATCAAAAAACTATTTGGGTGCCTGAGCTTGAATGTAAATGTGTATGGAAGATTCATACCTTCAGCTCTTGTGGTTATTTCTTTTATATCCATAATCAACACATAGTTTTCTTTGTTTCTATACAGACAACAATAAGCTATATTTCAGAGATAGGTGGGTGTTGCAAATGTCTTTTCTTGAAATAACATTAAGAATGATTATATTAAACAAAGCTTAAATTTCACCCAAGAGATAAGAAATTATCTACCTAAAAATATTAGAAATAACTGGCTTTTCCATGTAATTATTTATCTTTGTCACAGTGTATTCGTCACCTAGGGCTACAAACAAAATATGCCATACTGTGAGGCTTACACAACAGAAATTTATTTTCTCACAGTTCTGGAGGCTGGAAGTCCCACATCAAGATGTCAGCAGGTTTGGTTTCTCTATAGGCCTCTCTCCTTGACGTGCTGCCTTCTCTCCATGTCCTCTACATGGCCTCTCTTTGTGAGCAGGCATTCCTGCTTTCTCTTCCTCTTCTCATAAGGACAGTAGGCCTATTGGATTAGGGCCTCACTCTTTGAGTTCATTTAACCTTAATTACCTGGTTAAAGATCATTATCTCCAAATACAGTCAAATTGGGGGTTAGAGCTTCAACCTATAATCACAACCTATTATCAGGGGACACAATTCAGTTCATAACCTATAGACAGAAGAAAATTCCATCTGTTTTAAGGAAATACTTGGTACATCATTTTCAACAAAATTCAATTTAATTTAGTGACTGTATTCTTTGATAAAGCATGTAAATCACTTATCACATTTACCGGCACATAGTACATATACAGAAAATACTTGTTATCATTACCTTCCTAGCACAGAAAATTAAAAGAGAGAAAGGGATGAGAGATAGGGAGGAGAGAGAGAGAGAAAATTCAAGCCTTAGAAAAACTGAAAAAAATATTTTGGGAAAAAGACAGCCATATGTAATGAAACAAAGCTTACTAAAAGATCTAGTATTAAAGGGAGCGTTATAGTAATCGGTGATTCCAAGAAAGAGAAAAAGGGGAGTTTGTGGGAAGGATTCATGACAAAATTGAATTTGTAGTGGGCCTTGAGTGAGAAATAGAGTGGAAATCCCAGGCAAAGAAATTAGCATGAGCAAAGGCACAGGGATAGGAGTGAGCATAAGGTGTTACAGTAGGTTCCTCTTCTGTCTTCTCCTCTCCCCAAGAGCCAAGGACAGGCTGACACACTCAACCCAGCCTGCAGCCTATGGAATGTTTGATGGTCATAGCTAAGCTAGGATACTCTGAACAAAGTATTATTTGGGCTTTCAAAGAACATATCTTCCATAGTGTTAAACCAGCATATATTTCCGATTCATGTTTATCCATACTCCCTTGTAAATCTGCTAGCAGTACATCTATAGAAAATTCAGTCACATATAGACAAAGGCAAGAGAGAAAAGCAGTATATCTAAATGAAGTTACAGATCCTTTAAGAGGCTGCTAATAATCAGATAACTGAAATGTGAAGGTGGGCCAGATACACATTTTGTGAGGGATGTTTTCCAAATAAGGAAGTCTAAGTTTTTACTAGGATTCAAATATCGGGTTCAATTTTTGTCAGGTATTGCTCACAGTTATTAAGAAATAAAACAAATATAGAATATTTATATACACACACTTGTATACCTACAGACATATACATATAACTTTAATTTTGGTAGTTTTTTATTTCAGAATTGCCCCTTGAATAAAAATGAGAGGTTGACATTGTAAACTATTTCAATCTGGATTGCACAAAAAGGGAGAATACAGCTATATAGGTGCTGATCATTTCCATATTCTAGTTTCATAGTTATATTAAAGATGTTTATTATTTTTTCTGCATGCACCCCATTCTTAGATTATTTGACAGAATCACAGACCAGAAGAGGTAGACTTGCATGTCGTGCATTCTGTGCTTTGGCCATAGTGATTGTACCAGGGCCATCTACTTGATCCAAACTGAGATGATCTGATTTTCCTCAGGAAATTTGAACTTTAGGTACAGAGACAGATTTAGTAGAAGGGTGTTGGACACTTGAACTTGGGCTGTAATATTAAATAGTTATGGGCTGGAGATGAGTACCCATTGCATCACCAAACCACCAGCAAGACCAAAATTAAGAGTCCTACAGAGAAAGTTTGCCTGCAGAGAGATGGACGGACTGCAGATTTTACAGAAAAGAAAACACAGAACACAGAGTCTGACTTACAGACTGTATTTGAAGTCTGGTTATAATTTTGGAAAACCATTTTCTATTCTTTTGTAATAATGTTCACTCAAATCAGCAAGCTTTAGATTTTATTCCTTGTAATTAATGAGTCTCTAGCTAGAATATTTTTAACTTTATTTATATGTGCTTTTGGATCTCCTTTACTGCCCCAGAAATGAAGGTATTTCAAAGATAGTGTTTGCTTAGAAGACAATAAGTCAATTGCGTATTATATAACCTGCAGTGGATGCTGTAGACTCTCAAAAGATATTGAATGGATTGAAGAAATGCATAAGTTTTGCACTCATGCAGTGGGAACATAAATATTTTTATGAAATTATGGAATTTAATTACTATACTATGACATTTCATCCCAACATAAACCTACACTTAGAAGACCTGATTTGAAGTGGTCATAGCATATGAAAATATTGCATAATGTATCAACTTGTATCACAGATATTTTAAGGGCAATTCTTAATTCACATATAAATACTAAACAAAATTCTTTCTTCCTTTGTATAATATTCTTTCCATTTTTATCAGAGAGGCAATAGCGAAAGTAACATCAGTAACTAAGGCATAGTTATTGCCTGGCCTGGTGTATATTTTCGTTGACTATCTCTCAAATAAATGAAGTTAGTCAGAAGCCAAAGGTAAAGATTTCTGGGGGGGGGTGTAAAATTTCCTCTTTGCATTGTCGTTTCTATCTCTAATGATTGGTCCATTAGAAAAGAGGAAGTGTATATTTATCCTCTATTCCTTTAGATTTTTTTAACTTCAGATTTAACCTTTCCAAGATTGTGCATAGTGCCGTTATGGATATAAGGTTTATGACCAATTTGACCTTATTGAATGCAGTCCTACCAACATCCCCTCAAATCCTGTTTGTGAAATGCTCCAAGAAGTACTAGATTCTAGACTCCATCCTTGAGTGTGGAAACTATAAGAGTCATTCTGCATCACTGATTTCTGATTTATATAAAATGATCAGTGATTTATGTAGAATGGCTTTACAGATAATATGATCTTCAGTGTGGAGAAAGTCATTACCTTCAGTGTAATATGTTGAATCAAAAGGATGAAGTGTGAATGGAGAGAACATAAGCCACTCTCCTTTTTCAGAATTCAAGTTTTCTTTTCTCTAAGCACAGATGTGCAAAACTGGATCCTAATTTAGGCAACACTAAACCCCGCTACTTGATTATTTAGGTCTTCTGTTGAAGGATAATAACAATAATAACAATAACACTGATTTTACATACGTTTAATGAGGCTTCCGTGGACAGATCATTCTCCCCATTCCGTGTCCTACTTCCTTTTTCTGAGATATAATTCGCATGGCATAAAATTCATCTGTTTAAAGTGTACAGTTCAGTAGTTTTCTGTATATCCACAGATACATTCAACCACAGCCAATTTTAGAAGTTTTATCAGCTCAGAACGAAAACCCAAACCCTTTAGCTATCCCTTGCATATCTTTTCTTTCTTTCAACCAGCCCTAAGCAACCACTTCTACTCTCTGTGTAGATTACCCTGTTTTGCACTGTCATAGAAGTGGAATCATATACTATGTGGTATTTTGTGACTGGCTTGTTGGACGTAGCATGTTTTCAAGGTTTATATATGTTGTAGTATGTAACAATACTTCATTCCTTCATAGGACTAAATAATATTCCATTTTGAGGATATACTACTTTCTTATTTATTCACCTGATAGTGGACATGTGAGTTGTTTCCATCTTTTTTCTATTATGAATGACTCTACTATAAACATCCATGTACTAGTTTCTGTGTCACCATATGTTTTAATTTCTCTTGGGTTTATATCTAGGAGTAGAATTACTGAGTAATATGGTAACTCTATGTTTAATCATTTGAGGAATGGCCAGACTGTTTGCCAGAGTGACGCCAACATTTGACATTTCTACCAGCAGTATATGAAGGTTAAGTTTTTCTCACATTCTGGCCAGCACTTGTTCTTATCACACCTTTAAAAAAATTATTAAGGCTTTATTTTTAGGGAAGTTTTAGGTTCATAGTAAAATTGCAGAGAAGATACTGAGATTTCCCATATACCCCCTTGTCCTCACCATGCATAGCCTCCCCCATTATCACCATTCCCCACAGAGTGCTACATTTGTTACAACTGATGAACCTACATTGACACATGATAATCACCCAAAGTCCATGGTTTACCTTAGGGTTTACTCTTGGTGTTTTACATTATATGAGTTTGGACAAATGTATAATGACATGTGTTGCTTACTCTGGTATCATGCAGAATATTTTCACTGCTCTAAAAGTACTCTGTGATCTCCCTATTTATCCCTCTCCTTAGACCCCACCCCATCAACTGATCTTTTTACTGTCTCCCTAGTTTTGTCTTTTTCTGTCTTACGATTGGAATCACTGAGTATGTTGATTTTCAGATTGCGTTTTTTTGCTTATTAATATGCAGTAATTTTCCTCCATGTCTTTTCATGGCTTGATAGCTCACTTGTTTTCAATAGTGAACGATATTTGATTGTCTGGGTGTACCACAGTTTATCTGTTCACCTACTGAAGAACATCTTGATTAGTTCCAAGTTTTGGCAATTATAATAAACCTTTTATTCCTAACCATGTACCGGATGTTTTGTGGGCATAAATTTTCAGCCTCTTTGGGTAAACACCAAGGAGTGTGATTGCTGTATCATATGACAAGATGATTTTAGTTTTTTAAGAAACTGTCAAACTGTCTTCTAAAGTGGCTGTACCATTTTAGATTCCTACCAGAATTAAATGAGAGCTCCTTTTGCTCCACATCTTCTCCAGCATTTGGGTTTCAGTGTTCTATAGATTTTGCCCATTCTAATAGGTGTGAAGTGATATCGTGATATTTTAATTTGCATTTCAGTGATGTCATATGATATGGAGCATCTTATCATATGCTTATTTGCCTTCTGTATATCTTCTTTGCTGAGCTCTCTGTTAAAGTCTTAAGCCCAGGTTTTAATCAAGTTGCTTTCTAATTGTTGAATTTTATGAGTTTTTTTTGTATATTTTGGATAACAGTCCTTTATCATATGTGTCTTTGGAAATACTTGCTCCCAGTCTGTGGTTTGTCTTATTCTCTTGACATTGTCTTTTGAAGAGCAGAAGTGTTTATTTTTAATATAAAAAGTTTCTTCCTTCCTAATCTGTATAACTTTCATGTTCTTTACTTGTCTTATTACATTAGCTAGAATTATCTAGTACAATGTTGAAAAGGAGTGGTGAGAGGAGATGCTTTTGTCTTGTACTTGATCTTAGTGGGAAACCTTGAGTTTCTTACCATTAAGTATAATGTTAACTGTAGGTTTTCTGTAGATATTCTTTGTAAAGTTAAGGAAGTTCCTCTCTATCCCCAGTTTACTGAGAATTTTTATTACGAACAGGTGTTGGGTTTTGTCAAATGCTTTGTCTGCATCTACTGATATGATCATATGATTTTTTTTCCTTTTTAATCTTTTGATGTGATAGATTACATTAATTGAGTTTTGAATATTGACCCAGGCTTGCATAGCTGGGATGTAAATCCCACTTGGTTGTGGTATATATGGGTTATATAAGGTGTATGTTAAGAACCAGAGGCAAGAAAGAACAAGTCTTGCTTCAGAAAATTAAATAAATTTTATTTGGCTGGAGAAAAAGAAAAAAAACATTATATATCTCTATATATGTTATGTGTATGTATATATACACATATGTAAAATAAATGTGTGGATGTGCTTGCTTGGGGAACAGAGTGAAGAGTGATGAGGCAGATAAGTAGAACTGGCACTACCGAATAAATAACGGGGACCTGGAAGAGCTGTTCCCTCCCTTCGCGATGGATTTGTAAACAAACAAAACTCTTTGCACTGGCTGATGGAAGCAGTAATGCTTTTCATCTTTGTTAGAGATGAACACATGATAAAGTTCTCAAACCAAGTAAAAATTGCTTTATAGGACCACCAAGAGGCTGAGCGCCCCAACTGTTTGAGATAGTAGAACTGTTGAAACAAACTTGATGTATGTTAAAATGATTGACATTACAGAAAAGATCACAGAATATGAGAAGTGATTTACATGATAAAAGAAAATGTGTAACTAGACTTCTAGAATTTCACAAAATATACTCAATGAATTTTAAAAACTCAACTATTGGATTAAAAATAAGATTAAACCCTGCTGGAGAAAGAATTAGTAAACTGTATGATAGATCTGAAGTTTTCATAATATAACACAGACAAAGTGATAGAAAATAAGAAAAAGTGGTAGACTTTGGGGATTGAGAAGGCTTATAAAGCCAGAGAGAAGAGAAACAACTCAATATGCAAATGTAAAATGGTAGATAATTTTCATAATTGGTGAGATACATGAATCCCCACATTAAAGAATAAAAATGACTCAATTTGGATAAATAAAAATAAATCTAGACATGAACAGTGTACTAAAATTGCAGAAATTCAACGGCAAGGAGAAAATATAAAATACATCAAAAGAGAGGACAGAAATTAAAGTTTTACAGTATTTTACTCCGAAGACTTCTGGAAACAAACAAACAAACAAAAATACCAAAGAAACTGGAATAATATTTTTAAAGTACAGAGGAAAATGACTCCACTTAGAATTCTATTTCTAGGTAAATTGTCCTTAAACAGTGAAAGTGAAATAAAGACATCTCCAAATAAATTTGAGGAATTTTAACACTTCACAGACTGTTGCTGAAAGAACTTGCCCTAGAATATGTATTTTAGGAAGAAGAAAGTTTAATTCAGACGTAGGCAATGGTAAAAAAAGTAATGGTGAATAAAGAAACTGACAAATACATAGATAAATATAAGTATCAACTCTAGTAATATTAATAAAGATTATATACAGAACATTGTTTTAAAGGTAGAACTGAACATTAGGAAACAAACTGATATAAGTATTCTAAGATCCTTCTATTAATCAAGGGGTTATGAGAACAAAATGATTAATTTTTAAATTTGGCAAATCAATAATATACTTTAAACATTTAATGTATCCACCAAAATAATGGAAGGAGAATGTGTAACTTTCCAAATTACTGTAGAAAGAAAAAAATAACAAAGGTAGAGAAAATGAATAATAAATAAAATCACAAGATGTTACAGTAGGTATAAATCCACACTATATCAAAAATTACAGTCAAGATTTCCAAGGAGCAGAATCAAAACCCCAGGAATATTTCAAACGAGAAAATCAGAGCCTCAGTGTAGGGCAAAAAGGGGTGGCCATCAGAATCTCTACAGAAAGCAGTTGGGCAAATAAAATGGGTAAATTAATAAAAGTATTTCAGCTGATCAAAACTCACTGTCCTTAAACCACCATAAAAGAAAAAAGGAAAAATAACACATAATTCTAACTAAATTATATATTACACAGTAAGGATTTTGACACCTGTCTATCATCTATTGTTATTTCTGTAAACTTGGAAATTAAAAAACTACCACAGAAATCAATAAAACAAGGAAGAAGTGCAAAGCATTTTGAATTCAGAAAAAAAGTATTAAACTATAGGAAGAAATATACTTTATAATGCTAAAAGCCACATTCGCAGTGAAGACACAACAGAAATTAATATCTGTGTGTAATGTCAAATTACATAGTACATATCCATTTAGACCAGAAAATATAGGCAATGAATGGAGAAATATGTAAAAACATTAATAATGTGAATCTTTAATATACCACTTTCAGTATAAGACATAAGTGGGCATAAATAAGAATATAATGAAATTATTCTCTATAATACTGTAACTTTGGACACATCACACAATGTATTTGTTGAAATCCATAGAACTGCAGCACAAAAAATGAAACAGTATATGAACTTTTTTTAAGTTTTAAAAAAATTACAGTGTTGGAGAATTCATGATGCAATGAATAACGTGACAAAACTATCTAATTGTATTTAAAGTGCATGAAATAACCTAGATTTTTAAAAATAACTTTGTAATAGAGTATAATTAAATCCAGATAATTATGTACCACTGATTGCTTAATTTTTGTATTTGTCTTTTATTGTAGGATTAGTTCTTTATATTCAGGGAAGTTACTATATTTTTACTTTTTGAAAAAAAAAGTTAACTCTTGAAATAAAAATGTAAAAAAAATTAAAAAAGAATATGGGAAATAAAAACAACATAAGTACCACAGTAAATCTTATAGATAGATATTAAACACTATGATCTAACAATAGACTATATGTTCTTCCAAAATGCTTATAGAATATGTCATATTTTGTTATATATGAAGACTAGTATCAGGAAAATATCAGCAAGAGTCATAAAGAGAAACCTTATAAATATTTTCTTATCATCATGCAAAAGATCTGGAAATTAGAAATAAAATAGGAAAAATTGAAAATCTCTTTTACTTGAATATTAAAAAAAAAAGCTGTCATACAATTTTTAGAGCAAAGGATACTGAAAAAAATTGCAGGATTTTTGAGAAGTAATGTAATGACAGTACTACATATCATAATATATGAGATATATTTATATATTTGAAGTAGTCACCTAAAGAAAATCCATTTTACAAAAATACAGGATACATGAATTTTCTTGTTGTTATAAGGGAACAGTCAAACAAATTCATAAGATGGGGCATTCTACAAAGCAACTGATCTGGCCACCTTTAAAATAAAGAATTTAATGGAAAAAAATGGAGGAGGTCTTTTAAATAAAAAGAAAGCATGCAAATAACGAAATGCAATGTGTGATGTGAATCCTCATTGGATCCTGGTTGAACAAAACCAAAGATCGGTTCTATTTTTGTGGCAGCTAGGAGACGTGGACAGAGACTGGATATTAGATGATATCATGAAACTGTTGCTTACTTTCTAAGGTGTGATAATAATATTGTGACTATATAGAAGAATGAATTTAGTCGTAGGAGACACATGCTGAAATATTTATGTAGTGAGAATGTTCACAAAATGTGGCAATATGTTGATTGTTGTTGAATCTAAATGGAAAATATATGGTGGTGAATTCTTTCCATTTTGGTGTATGTTTGCATTGTGTATTTTAAATATAACAGATATATAATACATTTATAGATCATAAAATTAAATGTTAAAGAAACATATGCACAGTATAATACCATTTCTGTAAATATTCTAAATATACAAAATGATACTAGGCATTATTTCACACATGGATCATGTGTAATAATATCACATGCCAATTTCAGGTAGCGATTAATTCTGGAGAAGAGTATGAAAGTGATGGATGGGGTGGTAGTGAGGCTTATGTTTTATTTCTTTAACTAAAAGTGGAGGGAGAGAACCTCAGCAAATATGGCAAAATGTTAATCTTTATTAAATGTAGCTTGTGGTAATTATTTTTGTTATATTCTGTATTTTCTATGTTTATTTCATAATGAAATCCTTTTAGCTTAAAATGTCTCAAGCTTAAACATGGAAGATAATGAATATTTATTTTGATTTTCTCTGTGATGAATGGAGTAATATTATTATCACTTAAACTGACATAATTATCTAGAGGGAAGAAGAGAGAGAGAGAATCTAGATGAAATAAGTATGCAACCATTCTACACTGCTGATAACTTCCTGAATTTTTAATCCAGAAGGAAATTAATATTCTTAGAGGTCAATGCACTACAACCTTATTTTTACTGAACCAAACTTGGGTCCATTTGCCGTCGTACTAAAGCCAATGTACTGACACTGGGTTGTGGTGAAGGAAAGTGTAGTGTTTATTGAAGGGCGCCAAGCAAGGAGTCCAGGAAGCTGAGGCTCAGAAGACCCAGACTCTCTGATGAATTTCAGTGAAAGGTTTTTTTTTGTTTTTTTTTTTTAAAGTAGGATGAGAGGGTTGCAGAGTATGTGGTCATGGACATTCTTCTGATTGGTTGGTGGTGAGATAATTGGGCGTGAAGATCATTAAGTTTCTGGTTCCAACTAGTCTTGGGTCTGTGTGCTTGTAGTCAACACACAGTTAATTTCTTCCACCTGGTGGGGGCTTTATTATCTGCAAAAGGATAGTACTTCAAAGGATATGGCTCAGAATATCACCTGCAGCCCTTCAGGAGGAACAAAATATCCCTGACTCTGTTTAATGGCTAAACTATTATTATTTTTTCTTGCTTGACTGTTTTCCTTTGTTTTTGCATTTTGTCTCTTCTCTGGTTAAATTTATTCTTTGGAACTTGAGGAAGGTCTAGGAGGCTAAAGTTTTTCTCTAAACAAGGGGCAGATGGAAGGCATAGGGGTATCTGTCGTAGGAGGGCCCCATAGGGTCCTGCTCAGTTACACTTACTACAAAAGCAGTGTTGTTTTTTGGATGTTTTAAAAATTCACTATGCTTCACCAACTTCCTTCATAATAAAGGAACCGTGCATATAATTCCACAATTTTTATATAAATGGGGGTCAATGCAGTGATATACTTTGGTCTGCTGGAGCTAGCTCATGCTGGCTCAAGAAAGGTGATTGTACACATTTCAAAGAACTGGCTCACTGGCATATTACTGGTCATGTAGGAATTAAAGTGGTGTGCTGGGAAATGATTAACAACTGGCTCTCTTAGGGATAAAAGTTCTGATTTATGCTGTTTGCCAATTTCTATGATGTATATATGCCTACCATGTCAATTTTAAGCTACCAGTATGACCTCACTGAACATAGAATTGGTAATAGAAGCACAGAATCAGCCCTTGTGAGCCCGTGTGAGTTGACTCCAGCACACCTCTGAAACATACTCGTCTCCCATTTTCTTTCTGAGTGTAGTGGGTTCTAGAGCTGCATGATGGAAACAAGAGAGAAATCTATTGTACCTGTCAGAAAGAAGAGGGTAGTAAGGACAAGGCTACTTTGATTAATTTGCTGTATCTTGAATTCCTTATATAGGTTAAGAATGTTGTCCTGTATACTATGATAAAACACTACTCTATCCATCATTTAGGTACTTTGATAGTATGTTCAGATAATATTTCTTCAATTCTCCTAGGATTTGGGATAATGAATATTATTTCGTAAAATAACATACTGACAATGGTTAATTCTGTAGCTGTGTATTTTAAAGTCAAACAAGTTTTGAACTGTAGACAATGTAGCAGAGAAGCTGGTTGGGCAAGGAAATGTAGAAAAATAAGCTAGTCTTCCAGTTTTTGTAGCATTGCCACATGAGAGGTTAAAACACCCTTCAGAACACAAGTGATTGACTAATTAACAAAACATAGGTGCTGTAAGTACACTACATTGTGAAACAGGTCATTTCAGAGTGATACCTGATTTTCTCTAAGAATTGTAACCCAGAGGAAGAGGATGCTATAGTTTCATGAATCTAGAATTATGCAATAAAATTTTAATCAGACACAGTCACATAATGATTATTTTCAGGCATGAATACTTCAGCCACCAGTGTTAATACTAAAGATTAGTTGTTGAATGTATATTATTTGTAGAAAAAATATGCCACAATTTATTTAAAAGTACTTGTAATGGAAACTGCCTGTATTTTACAAGTCATTGGAAATAAGAACATTGGAGAATCATGGTTATCATGGCACAATTTAAATAATCTCCATAAGAATAATTTTCTATATAATATTGTCTTAGTCTGTTCAAGCTGCTATAACAAAGTACCAAAGGGGTAACTTATAAGAGAATTTATTTCTCACAGTTCTGGAGGCTAGAAGCCCAAATTAGGGTGCCAGCATGGTTGAGTGAGGGCCCTTTTCCCGGTTGCAGACACACCCCTGGCTGTTTCCTCACTTGATGTTAAGGGGTTAGGGAGCTCTGTGCTGTCTCTTTTATTAGAGCACTGATTCCATTCATTACTGTGTGCTCTCATCACCTCATCACCTCCCAGAGACCCTGTCTTCTAATCCCATCACATTGGGCCTTAAGATTTCAACATATAAATATAGGGGGACACAAAACATTCAGACTCTAGAAAGTATGAACAGAAATTTGTTGTACTTAGTAAAGATTTTCAAATCTTCCATATCTCTGAATTATATTATTGCTCCATCAAGCATTAAGAATGATACTGCGGAGATAAGAATAAGGTCTGTGTGTATTTATAGATTCCCCAGTGATAATTCTTATTTTAGTCACGAGGCCAGGCTTAAGGTATATTTATGATGAATTAAAATCCCTGAGAAATATTATGTCTGGTTAGTGGAATATTGTGGTTATGTATAGAAAACTTTAAGACTGATATATAAAGCACTTGAACAATCTGACATTAAATATCATGTAATATGCTTCTCATAAAGTATCACGGATTGAGATGTCTGGAAAGCAGACTCTGAGGCAGGATTTATCAATATAGGATGGTAATTAGTACTCTTACAATCAATACCTGTAGAAACAAGAGAGAGAAAGGAGAGTTAGACAGAAGGGGTAAGTTGAGCTGTGATACAATCCCAAATAAGGTTTCAGCTGGCCCTCCTTGAGGACTCTTGAGGTGGGATGGCCCTTACAGTTATCCCAAATAGAGGCAAGGGGGCTGGGTCTTTATGCCTTCACACTGATCGATAATTTGATGTAGGCTAGCAAAAGTCAGGGAACCTTGAGTGAGACTCTGTCCTTTAGCTGAGCCTCCAAAGAGGACTGACAACTGAGAGCTGAAGCTAGGAGTAAATTCATCATTCCTGAAGGGGGCATCTCAGTGAAGCATCACAGCCTCCATCATGTAACTGATGAAATAAGAAAAAGTGGTCCCCTACCAAAGGAAACAAAATTTATTTCTCAGCTTCAGAGAGTTGCAGGTTGAAATTTTCGTCTGCCCACATCCATTCAACTACTGTTTTCTTTCTATATAAATACCATTTGATTTGAATTACACACTTTTAGCAAGAAAGTAATGATTCTTTGCTCTGAGCTGGGTAATATATAGTAAATACACCACGATGGCAAAGCAATACTGACGTGATAAAAATTAAGTCATATATCAAATACCTCTAGTTTTCTATCTGTATGGCATTAACACAATACATTGCGTGTGCTTTTAATCATATTTGATGTATACATGTAAATATTGACTTTCCTAACTGATTCTACAAGATAAATAATAGTCTCCCTAAACATATTGGACCCAATAAGAAAAATACACGTCCTTAATATTTAAAAGTGTTTACTCTCAATATACTATTTACATTTTCACTGCTTCTCACTGACAGGAAGTGCAGTTTTTCAGCTCTTTGTGAGAAGGCTGAACAAAGAGGAGAGCATAGTACGATCAGTAGACAAATTTTATAGTAATCTGTAAAATCTAGATCTAGAAAACTCTTTTTGTTTCTATTTTTAACCCAAACATTGTAGCCAATGTATGTATCCTGCTGCGTTGTGATTGGGTGTCACTGCAGAAGGAAGCACAGTGGGATAAGTTAGTGTGCAATAAAAACCTTGGAAGCCCTTTTGCAACATATGTTGTATGGGATAACCACATCAGTGAAGTGGTTCAATTTCAATTACAAACTTGCTTTCAGATTTCTCTGTTTGGTAATTTTTGTTTTCTCATGTTTCCTCTCTGTTTTGCATACTACTCTATTCTTGCATTTCTACTTGAATTGCAGTCTGAAGGAAAAGGTAGAGAGTTCAATATTAAAGTGACCTTTGCTAGCTTTTATCTCCTAACCCTCAATAGATTGTATCATGCTAACTTCCTTTCCCATCTGAAAGAGGACTTATCTAAAATGGCATCTGATCCCATTTCCCCAAGACCACTAGGCTCCTATCATTTTCTGTTTTTTCAACCTGCTTTAGTTTTCTTCATGGATGAATTCTGACACTGTGATTTCATTCCTTGATATTTGTTTTCTGTGACTTCCAGTAGAATGTTAGATACTTTAAACAAGGACTTTTGTTTCTTCTGTTTCTAGCTGCTTCTCCAGGAGGAACACAGAGTTAAATAGAATTTCAGGTACATATTTCCTAGTTATGCCACTGTTTTTAACCTCTCTTCCAGACTTTGATATGTTTATAATTTTATGGGCCTAAATTGTAGGTTACTCACAATCTTAATATGTGGAACGCATTTGCTTAATAACCCCTTTGTTTAAGTCGTGCCTTCGAGCATTCTTCTCTTCTTTTTGTTTTTCTTTCTTTGTATCATGAAAATTTCAAACATATCCAGAAACAGAGAGAATGACATGAAGAAAGCCCCCATACCCATCATGCAGCAAAAACAAGTAATGACCAGTTAATTTCATCTCTACATCTATGTGCTTCCACATACACTCAGATTATTTTGAAGCATCTGTTAAGGCATCTTCTAAGAAAAGTAAGGATGGATTCACAACTAGAAACAACACCTTTTAGGAGTCAAACATCCTGAATTTACGAGGTACAACCACCCCTGTCTTGTTTTGATTTTTCCAATCTCAGTGCTGTGAGGAAACCTAAAATAGGTCATGTATAAATAAAGGTTATCTTTAATATCTTCTATATCCTTTAACTAGCTGTAGTATTTATTTTGCCTGAAACTGAAGAAATAATTAAAGTGGATTTTTGAAACAATATTGTCTCAACTAACTATAACATTATTTTTAAAAAAGCATTTATATCCATGATAAAATCTTTTTGATGTCTGTTCCCAGCTTTCATATAACAAGAATGATGTGAGTATATATTTCTCCATAGCTGAGTATCTATTATATTAAGCATATAGTGTCCCGAGTTCCCCGTTACCCCTTATATGGTCCTTTTTGAAATTTTCTTAATCAACATGAAAAATAATAGACTTTTCAAATTGCTAGTTCTTGTCGTATTGCCCATAGCTTGTGACCTTGTTAGCGTTAAAGGGACTATATCTGTGCAAATATATAGTCTCCAAATCTGTTACATTTTTTCCCATTAGTTAGAAGGGATAGATATGTATATTCTGTGACCACCTACCAGAAATTAAAAGTATACCAATGTGTCTTTTCAGAGCATGTTTTGTTTCCAACTTTAAGTATAATTAAACTACAATAAATTGCACATATTTAAAGTGAACAATTTGAAATTATGTGAAATATATACACTTGTGGCTCCATCACCCAAAAAAGATAACAAACATTTTGATCACCCCAAAAGTTTTCTTGTGCTCTTTTGTAATTCATACCTAACTTCACTCCTGTATCTGGGCAACCACTGATCTGCTTTCTGTCATAGATTAATTTGCATTTTAAAAATTCTTTGTAAATGGAATGATATAATATGTGTGCTTTTGGATCTTTTATTTTCCTCTCAGCATAATGACTTTGATTGATTTGGGGATATTGAAAAATCCTTGCATCCCTGGGGTAAATCCCACTTGATTATAGTGTATGATCCTTTTGATTTATTGTTGGATTTGTTTTGCTAATATTTTGCTGAGGACTTTTGCACCTATGTTCATCATTGATATTGGTCTGTAATTATCTTTTTTGCGATACCTTTGTCTGGTTTTGGTGTCAAGGTGATGCTGGCCTCATAGAATGAGTTTGGAGGCATTCCTTCCTCTATAACTTTTCGGAATATTTTGAGGATAGGTGTTAACTCTTCTCTAAATATTTGCTAAATCTCACCTATGAAGCCATCTGGTCTTGGAATTTTCTTTGTTGGGATTTTTTAAATTACCGATTTCAATTTCATTACTGATAATTGGTTTGTTTTATATTTTCTGTTTCTTCTTGGTTCATTTGAGAGATTCTACATTTCTAGGAATTTGTCCATTTCTTCTAGGTTGTCTATTTAATTGACATACAGTTGTTCATAGTAGTCTCTTGTGATCTTTTGTATTTCTGTGGTGTCAACTGTAACTTCTTTGTCATTTCTGATTTTATTGATTTAGGCCCTCTTTCTCTTTTCTTGATTATGTACATATATATGTATATATGTACATGTATATTTATATTCTTCATGTTGTACAATTACAAAAAATAACTTCACGTTGTACAACCTAAATGTTAGGCAACTATTACTTGTCAATTATACCTCAATAAATACAGGGAAAATAAAATTAAGAAAAAAGAGAGACTGACAAATATTATATTAATAGTCTTCAAGTTGGGAAACCCTTATCTAGAAGTTTATGTTTCTCTGGTCTTTTTATAGAATTAGCTTATGTCATTATGAAATGTTTATATATTTTATGCCAATGGTCTCTTCTCTAATTTGTATTATTTCCTTCATTCTACTTATTTGGGTATACTTTGTTCTATTTTTTAGAGTTTCTTAATTTGAACCATAGATATTTCATCTTTCCTAATAAAAGCACTTAAACTGAAAGTTTCCCTCTAAGTGCTGCTTTCAACATTTAAATCTAAAATTTTCTTTCTAAACACTGTTGTAGCTGAATCCCAGACATTTTGCTATGTTACTTTTGTGATTGGTCCATAATTTATTTAGAACTGTGATGCTTTTCTTTAGATATGTGGTATTTCTGGATATTGTTATTGACTTCTATTTTAATTCTGTTGTAGTTAGAAAATGAACTTCCTATTTAATCTTTTAAAATGTATAGGTGCTTGTTTTAAAGTCCAATATAATTTATGTATTGTTATAATATATAATGTATTCTTGTAAAACACATGTTCTGAAGTTTGTGTCTAATGTACTATAAATGTCAATCAGATCAAAGTAATTGATGGTGTTGTTTTGATCTTCTATGTCCTTACTGAGTTTTTTGTCTAATTGTATCAATTACTGAAAGATGGCTATAAAACCTACTGCTGCAGTCGTACAATGTCTATGTCTCCCTTTAATATTGTGAATATTACTTCATGTAATTTAAGAACCTTTTATTAGGCATATATATATTTGTAAGCATTATGTTTTCTTGATAATTTTCCCTTTTATCATTATGACACATCCTTCTTTAGTTCTAAAACTCTTTATTTTGGTCTCTGTTTTATCTGACATTAAACTAAGAACTCCAGCCTTCTTAAGATTACTCTTTGCATAATAAAATTTTTCCCATCTTTTTAATTTCAATGTATCTGTTCCTTTGTTATATAAAAATTATGCCTTGTAGGCAGAATATAGTAAGGTCTTGATTTTTTCTTGTCCTCTTAATTTTATTCTTTTAACAGATTTTTAAAGATAATTCATTCAGTGTAATTATTGATTGTACATTTTGCTTTGCCATTTTATAACATGAGATTTTTTTGGTCCTTTTTACATTTTATGCTCCCCCCCCACCTTGGTCTGTCCTTTCTTGCCTTTTTTTCGATTACTAGAATAATTTCCCTATAAGATTTCTTTATTCTGTAAAGAAGACAACATACTTTCCTAACTTATCTTTAAATACTGTGAGTCTGACATAAGAACACTAATATAGGCCAATCTCATTTTAATAATTGAATCTCTTATTTCTTTCTACTATAAAAATTAGATAATTTGAATTTCACTTCTAGCAATGACAAATTAAGGTATTTTAGCAATATGTCTGCTGAGAAAAATAGAACATGGGAAAAATTTAAAAGGATATATGCTTGAAGGTATATGAGCAATAACGGGTAGTGAAAAAATGTAGAGTCATGATCTGGGAAATGACTAAAATTTATAGAGGTTATTCTGAAATCTGGAACTTCTTCTTCCTATATAAACATTTGCGGATTCCATGGAGAGGCAGCAGATATGCTCAGAAGATAACAGAGCTGTTTATAACCTAAACTGATTAAGGCATCAAAAATTATAGTCACGTATCAGCCAGGAGTTGACCAGGTAAACCAACCATACCATCCCAATGAATAAGAGAATCTGGGTTCAAATTTTCGCTATCTTTGAAACTGAATTAAGGAGATTGTGAGGTCTACCAGCCCCATGACAGACTGAATGCTAATCATCTCTTGATGAAGATAATATCTTCCAAGGCTTCAAAATATGTATATGTTTTTTCATATAAAATGAATTCTTTGTTCAAAATAACCTGTCACATGAGGAAATAAGAAAAGCATGAACAACAATAAGAACAACATGAAAGTCACACAAGAGAAGCAGACTCACTGGGCCTCCAGATAATGCAGGTATCAAATTAATTTATAAATAACTTAATTTAGTTAGAGACATGATACTTTGGCCAAGAATTGAAACCTAAAAGAATAATAGAAATTTTAGAATTGAGAAGCATAACAAGCGATATTAAGAAATTAGTGTGTGACTTTACTAATACATTAAAGATACCTGATTATATAATTAGAAAACTGGAAAATGCAGATCAAAAGAGAATATATGTTATGAAGTCAGAGAGAAAAAGACATGGGTGGAAAATACATAAGAGGGTAACAGGAATAGAGGACAGAGTGAAAAGCTTTTACATGTAAGTATAGTCAGGGAAGGGGAAGGAGGCTGATGGGGCTGAATATGTATTTGAAAATATAATAGATGAAAATTCTCAAAAATGTGTGAAAATCATCAAGATGCAGGTGTAATAAACCCTATGAGCCCTAATATGCTAACTATATATAAAATAGATAAACAGTAAGTTTCTACTGTATAGTGCAGGGAACTATATTCAGTATCTTATAGTAACCTATAATGAAATAGAATATGAAAACAAATATATGTGTATATATATGTATGACTGAATTATTATGCTGGAGACCATAAATTGACAACATTGTAAACTGGACGTCAAAAAAAAAAAAAGAAGTTAAAAAAAGAAAAAGGAAAAGAACACCTAATAACATGAATGTAAAATTCTTTATAAAACAATGACAGGAAAAAAAAATCTTAGAATCTCTAGAATCTCTAGAAGAAAAAAGTTGCCAAGGAGCAACAGTAATGGAAGTAGAATATAATGGAAAGATACTATCGATGTGCTTACAGAACTTAATCGCATGCATAGAATTGTATACCAAGAAAGGTAGCTTTCAGTAATGAGGTTGAAATACACTTTTAAACAAAAATTATTAATTTAGTTACTAGTAGACTTGTAATAAGGAAATATAAAGGGTTCTTTAGGCGGTAGGAAAATATTACCAGATGGCAGCTTGGCAATTAGGGAAGCAGTGAAAAGGGTAAATAAATTGGAAAATACAAATGAGTATTGAATAGATACATGAGTGATTATAATTGATAGCTGCAAAATTTAAAAAGGGAAAACTAGAATCAAAACTACTCAATCTGAATTGATTCCAAAAGACTAAAGAGACAAAACGGAACATCAAATAGGAAGGAAAAATAGGCCAAAAGTGAGATGGTAGATTTGGGTTAATAATTATGACAGCATAGAATTGATTCAAAGATAGACAAATATAACAATGTAACAGAATTGAGAGTCTGGAAACACATGCACACACACATGGATTTTTACTTTATTACAATGTTGGCATGAAAGATAAGTAGGAAAACAAGACATTTTTTGATAAACAGGGCTGATTCAACAGGGTATTAATGTGAACAAAAATGAAACTGGACCCCTAACTCACACCATATGTACACACACACACACACAATTCAAGTAGATTGTAGATTTGAATGTAACTAATAACTAATATATCTCATAATATTAGTACAGGATAATATCTTCATAAATTTGTTAGACTTTATTCTGCAAAGAGAATCTGCTCAATCTCTTCCTTTCAGAGCCAAGAGAGTAGTTCTGCCTTTTCCTCACTCATCTCAGCTGCTTGTCTTCCATTTTTCTATCACCTTCCTTTCACTACAGTTCCTTCTCTAAAGCTCACACTGTGATCCAAATATGCCTTCAACTTCTCATCCTCCATATTGGCTTTACCCACCCCAGGTCCTTCTCTCAAACTGTGTTTCTAATAATGTTTTCTTCTACAAGGACCCCTGTCCAAGGTGACATCAGTTTTCACACGAGCAACCTATGTGATTATTTGACTCTGTAATTCCTTAACTCACTCTCCTCTGAAGATATTTACTTATACTTCAGTGTAGCCTCATTCTCTTGTGGCAACAATTGTAACTTGTCCTCACCTGCAATTCAAACTAAGACTTCTCTCTCTGTCTAAACCAAAATCTCCTGTGGTTATTCACTCCCACTCTACCCAGTCTACCATATTCTCACATTCTCCCTATTTTCTTAGAATTTGAAATCCCTCCTGCTTTCACACACCTCCCTTCCTTGGCTAATTTCCTAACTTTGGGCAAATGAGATGTCCATGTACCTTGCTCTCGATCCCAGGTGAGTGAACATAAGGGGTAGTTAGAAATTCAAGAACCTTTAGTGAACAAATCAACCTTCCCCAGCCAAGTGCTGACAATGCTGTTCAGTTATTTTATTTACGTCAAGTATCTCAACCCTCCCTGTCAATGCTTTGAATCTTTCTCACTCTTTTCAAACTTCAGCTAAATTTGCTCTCCTTGTTTCCACCTTCACTGAGAAAAAAAGAAACCATCCAATCTGATCTCTCTCAACTCTCTTCTTCAAAATGTTTCCACATATGTTTTCAATCTCTTTCCTCCATTCTGCTTCAGGAGAAATGTCTCCTTTTCTTTTGCACCATACCTCCTCATATCTCATCTCCTTGAATCTCTGAACATCTATGTATGTGTCTGTCTCTGCCTCTAGGCTTTGCTATTCTGTTCAGCCTAATAATTTTCAAATCTGTCCTTTGAAATAAAATGATTATAAAACTTCTTTGGGACACCATCACTCTCAAGGTATCCTTCGTTACCTTGTATACACACACACACACACACACACACACAAATTTATATATCTCTTTAGTAGATACTCCCTTATTAACCTCATGGAATAAAAACCAGCTAACTACCAATCCATCAGCCAACTTTCTTATTGTATTTTGATTATCTCTCTGCAGAACTTGATTACCATACCCTTTTCTTAATATTCTCCTCTCCCCATGCCTTCTCTAGAGATGTATTTCTATCCTAGCTCCCATTCTATTTGATCATATCTTCTCTTTCTTCTTTCCTAAGTCCTGTCTTTATTCCCCTTTAATTACAATATTTTATAATGCTTTGAAATTTTTCCTCTTCTCTTTTTGTATTTCATTTTATTCTTCATACTCCTGGATTCCTCTTCTTCTGTGCTTATTACTTCCAAATCCATATCTCTAGTGCCCATTTCAAAAATTACATCAGTACCATCTCTTCAATGAATCCACTATTAATGGTCCTCAAAGTTAAAAACTTCTTTTTCTTTACTTGCATAGCACTTTACATCCTTCATTTTGAACCTAGTAACATTTCCTTGTATTCAGAGTAGTTATTTACATGTCTGTATCTCTCCCTTTCTCTAAAATATAAGTGCTTTGAAAGCAAGGACTGTGACTTTGCCATCTCTGTATGGTGGTTTTGAGTATTGGATCTTTCTCTTTTCCAATGTGAGACCCTTTCTGAAACAAATTTCCTGCCTGTCAGTACGTCAAGCTTTAGCCCTATGCTATTATTAGCATCATGTGTAGACCTGGAGCTTAGAAGTAGGAGCCAATTTTTGCCCTGCTTCATGGAGATTCAGCCCGTCTCTAATTTCTCTTCCAAGGAAACTGTGCCTAGTGAAAAATTTCCTCTTTGCAGTTTAGTGCATTAATTCTAAGCATTACACTGTCCTGGCCACAGACTCTCCTATAGGATGGGTGTGTGTGTGTTGTAAAGCCATACAATCAAGTCTCAAATGTCCTTCCAAATTTGTAGCTGGTAGAAATCTCAGCAGCGTTTCCTATAAGAGGCAACAGAACAAGAGTTTAGGTTTGGGTAATCGCTGCTTCATTTATTTCAACTTTGCCCAGGAGCACAAGCAGTTTTTTCATCTCTCTTTGTTCTTATATTTTCTGTTTTTATTTATTTAAAAAATCAACTCTATGTGATATAGTTATTTGCAATAAAATGAAGATTGCTATTTTGGTTGATATTTTCTCAATAATTGCAGTCAGTGAAATGAACTATTTCTCTTTTTTTATTTGGTATCCCACTTTTTGCTTTTCTACTTAGTGCTCAAATGGAGTTAGAGAGGCAAATCTGAGTTAATTTTTCCATTCTATGATTTCAATGGCCTTTCCCTTATCTCATTTTATCTTCATGTGATGGCCAGAATAGAATGCACAATTTTATTAGGTCTTATCGAAGAATAAAGGAATCCAATTAACATTCCTCAATATTAATATGCAGCTCTTCTTGATATATTCTTTTGCATTCTTTGGCCTTTATAAAAGCTAACTACCAAATCCATCAGCGAACTTTGCTTTATTTCTATAGTGGCCAACATTACTATAGAAATAAAGTTCAAGGTTAATCATTTGGAATTAGCAGTAGTCATTGTTTCCCATTCCCCACTCCCTGCATGTCCTTTATTCACCCCACACTAGTTTGTTCGTAAGTGGCATGAGTAAAAAGTGAAAAACTGTACTTGCTATAAGTATACGATTGAGTACCCCGTCACCTTCTGGACGGTTAGTAGGTTTTCTTGATTTATATGTGGCCTCACCACAGACTGAAATTTTTTGTAAATGTTACAGTATCACTGAATGTTTAGTCAGCTCTATTTTAAATAAACAAGGCTGAAAATGAAATGTTGAGTTTTTTAAAATTTAGTTTTAGAGTTAGCCTATGGCTTCAGATTTGCTGGCCCACAAAGCTTTCTATATGAAATTCAAAAAGGATATAAATTTAGTCTGCATTATCCTCCACTCACCATTACCAACCTTATCTGTACTTGGAAAGTAATGAACAGGTAATTTACAAGATGCCTGGTGCCGAATAGGAGAGAACTAGACAGAGTCCAGAGCCTGTCACATCCACCTTGCTCAGGTTCCCCTAAAATGACTAATTACTAAGAAAGCCATCTTGGGTAGACTGGACTTTTAGGAATCAAGTCACTTCATTATTAATGTAGTCATCTACACATTGTATATAAGTATCATATTCTCCATTAATCATATTCTGCATCTACTCTTTTAAGTTTTCCTGCTAGAAGATATTTTCCCTCTTTCTTCACTGATTTTTATTGGGGAGAGGGGAATTAATGACAAGGCTATAGCAAAAACCACCTATAGCATAAGGAAACCCCCACAAGAGAAAGATAAATTATTGAAATAAGCAGTAATTTAAACTGAATAAACATACAAGGGTTTAGAAGTCTGTTTATCCACAGTTATAACTCTGATATTTAACCAGTAAACATATATAACATCCTTGCCTATAACAGAAATGTGATATAGAAGTTGAGGGATTGGATGAGGAAATACATCATCAGTTGTCAGGGAAAATGATTCATCTTTGCCTCAACATAGTCAATGACCAAGTGGTTTATTCGAATCAGTTTAGTGGTCTATATGGAAAATCATCTTATACAAAATGGAATGAATATTCAATATCTAGTTTCAGGGATATAAGCTCCATAAATAACCCAGATATCATCTGTTTGAAATGAACAATAACTTCTACAACATGGTTGTCTTTCTGAAACATCTGTAATCTAGTAACTTATGTGTAAATTTAAACTATCATTATGGAATGTATATAACACCATTTTGAATCTTTTATACTTCCTACTAGCGCCATTTTGGGGAGATTAACACATTCATCATGTGATTATTGCCTGCTGTTTAAATAGGTATTTTCTATGGTTCTAAGATGACTCTTTTCAAAATTCAAGGACTGGTTCATTCCCATTTCAAGACCCTGAACACCTTTTGCCATATGCTTCTTGGTTTTATAAAATTTTACTGTATCTCCTATAGCTTTTGTCTTCCTAGACTCACAAGTCCTAATACTGTTGCTTGCATATGTGTGTGTCTCACCAATCTTTCCATCATTTTAGTTTCCTTTTACCAAACATTTTGCAGCTGAGTTTCTCTGACCCCTGATCTTGTGTGCCTAATAAAATGTCTGTCAAAGTAAGACACTTTTCCAAGTAGGGAACCAAATATTCTATCAGGAAACAATTATTTCATTATTATTATTTATTTTAGTTCCTGCCATGGTATGAGAGCGATCAGGTATTCACTATGTGTAATTATGAGTACTGACTTGGCTTTCGTAGGAAGTAGAAGGAGTAATTTAACCCATAGATATGTCTAATCTCAGGGGATTTATGAGAAAATTATACATAAAGATAAATATCAATCTTTGTAGATCTGAATTGGTTAAGCTACCTATAGTTATGTATTTCAAGTTCATAGTATTTGAAGTATTAAATTTCTATCTCATTTATAATTAAAGGCAAATGAAATGCAGATAGTGTTTAGGAAACCAAATATAATTTTAAGAGAGAAAACAAGAGTTTAGTTTGAACTGTGTTCTACCACTTACTTGGTGGTTAATTTGCTCCATGACCTTCAGTCAGTAACCTCATTGTATCTCAGAGGATATAATAATCCTGACCTGCTTTACAGGGGCGTGCTGTACCTTAATTGATGTGTGTTAAGCGCCTGGAGGTACTTTAATGAAAGCCATTATTGAAATGCAATTATTAACATTTGGGATAATGAAGTTAGCTTAGATGGTTTAGGCAAGGCTGGCGTAAAGATGGTTTCTACGTTCAAGAGCACAAAAATTCCATGATGCAAAACTCAAAAAAAAAAAAAAAGTCCTAAAAAAGCAAAAATAGAAAATGAAACCATAACTGGCTTATTTGCTGACTGTAGCAGCATCAGGGCCTGCAGTTTATTGCTTTGTCTCTGATCAAGTGCATTGCAATCAATGCGAATTACTACAGAGATGCTAGGAGATAATTTTGCAAAAATGTCAAAAATGCAAAATTTGGGAGAGCCGGATAGGCTAGAAATGACTGTATTGATTTTGTAAAGGTTGGTAAATTACTACAATACCACCTTACTTTAAGGTAGATTGCAAATCTTGCATTTTAAGCAAGATCAACTCTAATTTTAAACTTCACAAAAGGCTTAGTGTATTACATGCATTACTTTCATCTATGAGAAATTTAGAAGATCATGTGCTTACCTAGTAGAAACTATCTGGGAAATTCCCAGGAGGGCTCATCCTTCTGCTCAACAGTTCCTGCCTGTCTCTACATTTCAGTGGACTTGTCTTTGTACTCAGAGAGCAATCAGACCATAATAGAAATAAATTGAAAGAAAAAAAAACTCCTCCTTATTTGGAAGAAATGACAGAAGCAAGCAAAAACTGTTTTTAGAAAATGATCTGAATAATGGTCATTTATTCATTGTTAAGTGATGTTACACTTATATTTATCTTTTTTAAATTAATGCTATTTTTGAATTGATGTCCATTACATTTAAATAGCACAACAATGTCTAGAACAAAGGGTCACACAAACTGAAAATTTGAAATTTAGAGGAAATTTCTTCAATTATGTCTTAGCTTTCAGGCACTGTAAAGTTTCAGTGCATCTAAAAAGTACATAATGTAATCATTCTGCTACAGTTCAATTTTGTGTTTATTTACATTTGCTAAAAGTTTCGGGAACCATATGTTTAAAACTACAACAAACACCCATGATATCACTTCCCACAATTAACAAAATTATTTTATATTAATGAAAAGATATTTTTCATTTTTTATTTCAGTTTATATATATGTTTAAAATGAGGAACATTGTATAAACCCCCTTGTTTTCTTCCTCAGTCCAATTCTCCTTCTAACTTCATCAGAGCATAGCACTATTGTAAATATTTTTATAATTATAATATGGTTTAATGTTTTATAACATGTATGTGTATGTATACACTAGTAAGCATCATATATTATTGGGTTTGATATTTGTATGTTTTAAATATATATTAATGGCATTGTACTACTAGTATTATTGTGCAAGTTGCTTTTTCACTCATTATTGTGTTCTCCATGTATATTCATTTTGATATATACAGACCTACTTCACTGACTTTAAAATATATAGTAGTATTCCATTGTATCCATATACCATATTCTTCTTCTATATACCTTTACTGATGGGTGTTTAGATTGATTTTGATGAGATTTGTTTTTTGGTAGTTACCAACAGTGTATGAATGTCTCCTTGTGCACATGTGCAAGAGTTTTTTCTTGGGTATGTACCTAGGAGTTGAAATGATAGATAATAATATATGTATATTTTTAAATTTATGAGATAATATACATTGCTTTCTTAAGAGCCTATTGCAGTGCAAACTGTCATCAATAATACATTGGATTGAAAATCTTAAAAAAATACATCATCATTTGGCAAGAAGATGCAGAGAAGCATGCAATGGTGGACTATATATGTGTGTATATTAGTTTGCTAAGGATGCCATAACAAAATAACACAGATTGATTGGCTTAAACCACAGACATTTATTTTCTTACAGTTCTGGAGGTTTGGTTTCTTCTGAGGCCTCTATCCTTGTCTTGAAGACAGCTACCTTCTTGCTTCATCCTCACATAGTCTTTCTTATGTGCTCATGCATCCCTGATGTCTCTTTATCCAAATTGTGTCTTCTTATTAGAGTACCAGTCAGATTAAAGCAAGGTTTATCTATATAGCTCATTTAAACTTAATTACCTCTTTAAAGCCCATCACCACATATAGTCACATTCTGGAGCACTAGGGGCTAGAGATTCAACATATGAATTTTGAGTGTACAGTTCAGCCCAGCACAACATGTGTGCATATTTATTTTTGTGTTTTCTCTCTCTCTCTCTCTCTCTCTCTGTGTGTGTGTGTGTGATTTAGATAAATAATTTGAATATTCATTTAGCAATCAGTCTAAGATGGGAACTGCACTTTTTCAGTGAAAGCAAATTCCCACTTTAAAATTTAGATTAGACAGGAAATATGAGGAGCTCTTTTTCTGAGAATAGAATGCACTTTCCTCCATCTTGTAACTGACCCCTCTCAACACTTTTCAAAGAAGTCATGAATTTGTTCTATTTAAAACTGAAGGGCTCTTGCTTAAATTTCAGAAAAAGGTTGCTCATGAATTAAACTAGCTTTTTAAACCCAGTAGAATTTCACAGTTTTAAATCGTAGGAAGCAAAAATGATTATGTATCTTAAATGAGATAGTGGATAAGAATTTTCTTTCAAAATGTGTATAATATATAACATATTAATATAACTCGGCAATAAATTGAGGCATTTCACATGCAACTGACACAAATGTAAAGGAAGCCATAGCTTAGTAGAAAACCTGGAGATATTTATTCAACTAGCTGAATAAAAACTCAACAATATACTTTTTGCTCTTTTTCCTGAATATTCCAACTGAAATTTTTTTAGTATCTAGAAGTCAAATGACGTATTAGATAGGATTTTTCAGATAACATTCATGTTTCACTTTGCTTTTTAAAAAATAATAAAGTTGGCCTCAATGACTTGAGAACCTCAGATATAAACCCTTTCCTTTATTGAGAAGTCACTGATTGCATCCTTGTTTAGTTTCCTGCCTCAGTTCCAGTTTTGTTTTAGCTTCGTCGTGATTCTACATTACAATTCTATAATACACTGTGATTTTAAAACTGATTTTATCACATTCATAAATAACAAATCCTGAATTCCAAAAATTACATGTATAAAATTAGATATGTCACAGATTCCATGCTTGCAATGATAATTATGGCAAACCATTTCTCATTTTAATTCAAATGATACTTGGTATCTCACTCTTCTGATGGACTACATAGAATAATGCCCTTTAAGAATAATGGATATTATTCCTATAGAAGTACAGTGTCATGTTTGAAAATCTTCCACTGCAAAGAAAAAAAGAAACAGTAGAATAAACCCAATTTACGTAATATTTCTAATGACAGAATGATAAAGAGAAAATAGACTCCCTTTGCTTTTCTATATAGAATAGATGATAATAAAGCAGAAAGTTAAACTCTGTGTAACAATATATCTTGTTAAGGATATATTTCTGGATTTACATATAATTTTATAAATGAGAACATATGTGGTCAATAAAATGAGTTTATAAAAATACCAATACTTAGAACTTTGAACTTATATGTACTCAGAGCACCCCAGATACAGCCAACACATTTCAAATCCTAGGTGTTGTATTATTGAAATATACAGGTTTTATTTTGACAAAATCCTTTTTTTTTTTTAACCAGTTTTATTAAATTCAACAAATATCAGTCTTCTTTTGGTTCAATTGGATGACAGAGATTGCATTTGGTAAAATTATTTGATTAGAGAGTAATCATCATTATTAGATTAGAGGGAATTAAATTACAATTACTAAAAATTACAGGTAATTACAATACAGCTTAATTTCAAAGCTAAACTCATCTTCCAAAGAAAAACATTTTATGCATGTGCTTAAAATATGCCTGTATATCTATTAATGTGATGCATAATAATGGGTTTGGTCATTTGAAAGCCAAAAGTATGTAATTGAACAATTATTACAGCCACACTGCCTGAAGGCACTATTTGTCAAGAGAGTTATATGATGGCCAATTATATCCACTCAACCTTGAAGGATAATTCTGTCTTCTGATGGGAACAAATTACCATTACACTTCTCTTTTTTTCCCCCCAAAGTTTAACAATTGGCTTTTACAATGTAAATTTTCTAAAATGAATGCTTTTTTGAAGTGCCAGACTTGCTTTGATTTATATAAAACTGTCTAATATACAAGTTTATCAGAATATGTCAAATGTTCAAAGAAAATTAAAATATAACTTCTGCCCTGAAGAACGTAGACACAATCTAAGAAATAAGGGGTAAAGTTTTGAATTCCTAAAATAGTAGTCAGAAAATTCCTAACCTTAAACTTTACATTTTTCTCAAGCAGAGATATAGTGACTTTGCTTTAATATGCATATTGATCACCTGGTTTCCTGGCTCAGAAAATATTAGAAGTAATAAACCAGGAGGAAACTGGAGGAAACTGTTAAGGCACTTATAATGGCAATAAGAGAAGTAATAGCTCAAAATGTGTCTTCAATGAAAGGAATAGAATAACTAAAAGATAGTTGTGAACTTTAATCTGTCGCAGTACAGTAAAGGATATTCTTCATGTTTATCTTGGGTTAGCAAGAAATAATTAAATCATGTTCAGTGTCCTTCTTGGAATACCAGGGAGAAGAATAGATATTAGAAACATTTCCATCAAAAATGACTATTTTTAATTGTAATTTCACTATCTTGAAATTCAGTTACTCACCTTCCTCAGTGAAGCCAAGTAAGGTAAACATTATTCTACACTTTTGTAACATAAAGTAGGATTTAATATTCCAGAAAGAATGATGCTTTCTTGTGATGTTATTTAGCTACACTTTCTTGCCTAGGTATTTCATTTTAAAAATGAAGGAAATAGTTTAGAATTCCAAGTAGTTGGTAGATCTATTTAATAATTTCTGGTTTGTAAATGTATTATGTATCCTGGAACCTGTCCACTTGTCTCTCTTAGATTTGGTGTACAATTTAGAATGGTATCTGACAATATATCTTATATCAAGAATTTCTGATGTGTGTTCTTTTGGTCCAACTGATGCCAGGAATAAACATTAGAGACATACAGTGCTGCTTTGGTCTGTGAACTATGGTTGGGAAACAGTGAATTGGTTCTTTTTCAAACAATATGTCCAATGAATCTGATTAATTTAAACCAAAAATAAAAAGGAAGCAAACAAAAAAAAATTTCCAGTGAGAGCCAGTTCATAGGATTTTTCATTATTAGAAGTAAGTTTTTAAACCCTGAATTTCTTATAAGAACCTTTTCATGGGGTAACAACATTATGGGAAATAAATAATAGCAGACTGTAAAAAAAAAGTTGGAATTATCTGACTTCTTTCATTGGAAATTGATTTATTTTATCTTTCTCTATCATTATATGATACATTTAAAAGCCTTAATCCATTTTCTGTCAGGGTGAGTCATTCTTCTTCATCTTGCTTCACCAATCCATCTGAACCAGTTACCATGTACTTCTGGTTCTACTTTCTTCAATACTGTATCCCTTCTGCTTCCTTTCTTCACTCAACTCCACTTTAGACCCCCATGGGAAACTGTCAGTGAGGTGTATACTTCTGTATGAGAAACTGTTTCTCACACTAGCACAGCAGGTTAATCACAGACATTTTCTGAAGTCTAGAAAGGGAGGGTGATTTTGATGTCTTATGAGTAGCTAAAGGCAAGAAAACACTCAGTACAGATTGATGGAAAAATCCTGGACTGTGAATCAGAAGTGCTGACTGACTAGCTACATATTAGTTTGGGTAAATCTCTTGATCTCTGCTATCAGATCCCTCGAATATAAATTATGGTTTGAAGTAGATGTCTCCTTTTAAACTCTAAAATGCTGTGAATAAGATGACAAATTATGAATTGATATATTTTCCTATGCTGTCCATTTAGTTTTCATTAATCACTTGCTATCATTAAATATATACATATGTGGCTAAATATCAAATTAACATCCAGTGTAAAAAATATTGTAGTGATAATCCAGACATAGAAGAAAATAATAATTTTATTTAGTTTCTTAGCCCAATATAATTCTACCTTGAGGATTTAATCCTATATCTAAATGTTAACTACCACCCTGAAAAAAGTTATTGCTACTCAACATTCAGTCTTTTCCTAATCCAGCCACATTGTGAAACAGGACTGAATTTTGAGTCAATAAATGCCTGTAGTCACACTTGAGAAAAACCAGTCTGCACATTCTGAGATTAATTCCTAAACCTATTTATGGTTTAATTCTTGCAACCAGTCAGAGCAGTTGCATTTATTCTACTGTCAATAGCTCACAAACAGTAAATTAACAATTTAGAAATACGCAAAATAAAGTAACCTTGCGGTTCTGCAACCAGCTTCACCAAGTAAATGTGCCCAAATGAACCTTTGTGAGAGAAAAGAGTATAATTCTAGAGAAGGCAGTTCACTGAATTGAAAACGTAGAAGTTAAATATAATCAGAAAACTCTTGTATATTCTTATACAGCCTTCCTTTTTGGTACATTTTTACCACTTAAGTAAAATGGTCATTCAGGGAAATGTCAGATATAATTTGTCACCACTTAGCATTAAAAAAATAATAACTGCTGCTTGTTAGAGAAAAAGGGCAGCCTTCTTAGCTATCTAGGTAAGTCAAAGAAATACAGGCAAAAATGGCACTGAAAATCAAACTTCTTCCTTAACTGCTTTTCAATTAAATTTAATATTTACAGAGCTCTTATTAATGACTGAACTAGCTGTTTTGGAGGATACAAAGATAATTTAATCTTGGTGCACACCCTAAAAATGCTTACAATCTCATTTCTTTTGACTTTGCAAGAAGTGATGAAGGGATTTAGAGAGTTTTTTAGCTTGCTGATTAAATTATTTTTTAAAAAAATCTCTCTTTCTATAAGGATATTGTCATCAGCAACTAGAACAGTGCCAAGATTAATACATATTTATTGAATGAATGAATGATTGTTTCCGGTTTAGAAACAGTGATGCTTACCTTCACATTTTCAAAAGCAGGTTGAAATCTCTTGCTTTCCTTTAGACTAGTGATGTAATATAATAATTTCATTTAGTTTGAAATCTCCGTATGTAGCACAACAGGAAAAGTTAAACTAACTTCACTATTTTGCTAAGTGTTAAAGGATTATCTGATAACTAAGTTTGTAATTTATTCAGAAGACTAAGTTAATAGAGTAACTAATTTGGTTAAGAACATGAGTTCCAGACTATTTTTTTTATTTTATTGAGTTATAGTCAGTTTACAATGTTGTGTCAATTTCTGTGTATAGCACAGTTTTTCAGTCATACTTAAATATACATGTAATCATTTTCATATTGTTTTTCACCGTGAGCTACTACAAGATCTTGTATATATTTCCCTGTACTATACAGTATAAACTAGTTTATCTATTCTATATATACCTGTCAGTATCTACAAATCTCGAACTCCCAGTCTGCCCCACCCCCCCCACCCGTGGCAACCAAAAGTTTGTATTCTATGTCTATGAGTCTGTTTCTGTTTTGTATTAATGTTTTTTTAGATTCCACATATGAGCGATTTCATATGGTATTTTTCTCTCTCTTTCTGACTTACTTCACTTAGAATGACATTCTCCAGGGACATCCATGTTGCCACAAATGGTGTTATGTTGTCATTTTATGGCTGAATAGTATTCCATTGTATAAATATACCACTTCTTCTTTATCCAGTCATCTGTTGATGGACATTTAGGCTGTTTTCATGTCTTGGCTACTGTAAATAGTGCTGCTATGAACATTGGGGTGCAGGTGTCATTTTGAAGTAGGGTTCCTTCTGGATATATGCCCAGGAGTGGGATTCCTGGGTCATATGGTAAGTCTATTCCTAGTCTTTTGAGGAATCTCCATACTGTTTTCCACAGTGGCTGCACCAAACTGCATTCCCACCAACAGCAGACTCACTGATTTTTAAACTGTACTCCACCATTTACTACCTGTGTGACCTGAAGCAAATTACTAATCCTTCCTGGAGCTCAGTCTTATAAAAGCAAAGTGGAGGTGGATAATACACACTATCTTCCATGGCAGTGGCTGATTTTAAAGTGAGATTATAAAATATGTCTGTTTACAGCCATGAGAGAATAATAGGGTCTCACTTTCCCTCTAAATTTTGACTAACTTGAGAACTGGACAGAATATGTAAAACACTGGAAAACAGTTATCACAGACATCAGGAAACAGACCTCACAGGATTGTACGCCCTGAAAAAAGGGAAACATTCAAGGTGAGACATGGAATTAGTTTAGATTTCAGCCTAGAGGTACCTCCAGACCATGCTACAGATTAGAGGAACCCAAAGAGACCCCGAAATTTTCACATGGCAGAGGAGATAGAGATTGGAGTTTAGAGAGGCCACAATAACTAGAAGTTGCAGGGCAGAATTTCGGAGAGAAGGAAGTTACAAAGAAAAAGAGCCCTATAAACTAGTGTAAGGGTCATATTAAATGTTTCACTTAATTACATTTTGTACCTACATTTGGAGATATCACAAGAGTTTGGGAATATAGTAACTTCCTGGGAGAAATATACTAGGGGAGAGTAAGGTTAACAATTCTCCAAATTCAGGCAGGTCCATGGATCATTCAAGATCCCAACCTTGGGAGAATACACAAGGCATTCAGTAGAAATCCCAGAGGGATCACA